>NC_067145.1:6202351-6502351 GCF_903995435.1 Acomys russatus
TCCTTTCCCCTAAGTGTCAGTCCCAGCTCTAGACATTTAATGATTCCCTCCTTTTCAACTTTTCTTCCTTTCCAACAGTCTTAGGTTGGTGGCCCTTTCCTAAGGAGATGGTGTCTTCCAGACCTGCTTGCAGGTACTGAGACAGCCTGTCACCTAACACCCATTTCTCCTTGATCCATATTAGAAGAGCCAACAGCAATGTCATGTATGGAGAGCCAACCAGGTATCAGGCAGAGAACCCCACAATAGAGTTCAGGCACCAAGCAACCTGCAGCTTAGAAAATGCATACATTAACAAAGTGGATGTGTATCCAGTGCACACTGCATTGCTACCTGATGATAAAGTTAAAAAAAAAAAAAAAAGCAACCAATGGGATTGGCTTGAGCTGAGTTCTCTAAGCTGGTGAGGGGGCTATGTGGAAAAGGATTGCTACTTCCTTGTCTTTCTTATCTTTTTGTACTAGATTCAATCATGTTTCCATGGGAAAATACATTATTAAGATATATACATATTAAAATCAGATATATACGTATTCAAGTCAAAACTAAAGTAACTTTTATTAACATGAGAGATAAATTTGCCTAATTGCCTCGGGTAATGACAGGTGATTACTGTAAGTACACGGCATGCTTGCTTGAAGATCCTAACTCCCTTCCTTTCAGTAGGTGCTTCCTGGCGATCTATACCCAAGCTCACTCTTCGTACAAAGCATAATATGCCACCATGTGACTTCTCACCTGAGCGATACCAGGTAAGACCCACGGGTTCAGAAAAGAAAAAAGAGGTCCCCCTTGGGAGAGCTCAAGAACTCCACGGTTGTTCCCCAAGAAGAAACACACACTGCCCTGCTGTGTCAGTTAGCAGTCTTATGATAGCCTATCCTTTAGGTCTTACAGAATATCGGAAGCCTTCTTACACTATTTATTAGCTGCATATGAGCTAATGAGCATATGTAAGACTGAGAGACAGAAAGGACTATTACAAAATCACACACACACACACACACACACACACAACAGGAATGCGCTCATGTCGGTGTGAAATCACTTATTTTTTTACAATGTTGTTATCTTAGTTTATGCACAGCAATACATCACATGATCTGCCTACTTTCCCCCTACCAAAAAGTAAATCCTCCTGTTATCAGATTAATAATGATTTCTCTGTCACTATTTCTGTCTCCTCTCTTCCTTCTCTCTCTCTCTCTCTCTCTCTCTCTCTCTCTCTCTCTCTCTCTCTCTCTCTCTCTCACACACACACACACACACACACACACACACATGCACACAAATGTTTTTACTCTATATCATATTCATTGGACTTAATCTTAAATCCAATAGTCAGGAGCTATCTGCAAAAAGAAAACATGGCCGTGGTGGTTAGTGGTAATTGTCAACTTGATAGACTTTAAAATCAATTGAGAAATGACCCCCTCGTGTGCCTATGGGGAATTATATTGATAACATTAATTGATGTTGAAACCCCCTTTTTAATTGTAAGTGGGACCGCTCCCTGAGCTTAGGACAATGACTGAATAAAGAGGGGAAAGCCAACTGAGCACAGGCATTCATTTTTCTGTCTCTTGGTTGTGAGGATGATGTGACCAGCCCTGTCAACTTCCTTCCACTATGACTTTCCCTCATAATAGACTGTAACCTGAACTGTGAGCCAGAAGAAGCTCACCCTAAGTTGCTTTTGGGTTTGTTTGCTTGCTTGTTTACTTGCTTTTTCTAGCTTTTGTGTTTGAGATGGTATGTCTCTATATAGCCCTGGCTGTCCTGTAATTCCTTATGTGGACCAGGCTAGCCTTAAATACATAGAGATCCACCTGTCTCTGGCTTGAGTAATGGGGTTAAAGATGAGAACCCCTCACATTGGTCAGAGTGTCTTATCACAGCAACAGTGATTTTTAAAAACCCTCTAAGGTGTTGGGAGCAATCATAACATGTTGGGTTAGGGAGTCAGCTCAGGGACTAGAGTGTTGGGTAGGAAGTATAAAGACCTGAATTCAGATCCCCAGCTACCATATAAAACGCTGGACCTGGCAACACAAATGGGCATGCCAGTGGCACTGGAAGAACAGAGACTAGGGCCTTCTATCTAGCCATGCCAGGCGAATCAGTGAGTTCTGGGTTCAGTGAGAGCTCCTGTCCCCAAAAAACACTGTGAAGAACAACTGAAGAAGATTATCAATATTGACCACTGCCCGCCACACACATAAGTTACTTGTGCACACACTACACCTACCTGTGTATCTATACACACACACACACACACAGAGAGAGAGAGAGAGAGAGAGAGAGAGAGAGAGAGAGAGAGAGAGAGATGTATATATTCAGAGAGAGAAAAAAATGTTTAGTCTGAAACTCAGTGGTAAAGCACTGCCCCTAGCATGCACAAGGCCCAATATCACACCACTTCGTTGATTTAGGGTTTTTTGTTTGTTTGTTTGTTTTTGTTTGAGGTAGGGTCTTTGTATGTTGCCCTAGTTGTCCTGGAACTCACAGAGATCCACATACCTCTGCCTCCCAAGTTCTAGAATGAAAGGTGTATACTACCATGGCCAACCATTTATTTGGTTTTGTTTTATTTTTCACTTTTCAAAAACATAGCAGCAAAAATGACATTAATTTAGGCACTTATTTCTAATCTTTTTTATTTTCATGATAAAATCAACTTGAAATCAATGACTTCCATTGAGAGGTGAGAATTCCAGCTCCCTTCTTCCTGTATACCCTAGGAAGGAATCATACATTTAAAAAGGAACACAATGAGAAATGTTACCTGCTAAACAGGTGACTTTAAAAGACTTTAGTTTTCTCAAAACATATTGGGTAATGTGCCCATTAGTGAGCCCATCTAGGGAATCAGTCATGTCCTCAGGTCACAAAAAGGACTAGGCCCTGGTACTGACCGGCTTTTGATCTTGTAGGACCCAAGACGAAGAAAACAAATCCTAATTTGTCTACCCATAGTCCCTTGCCCACAGCCGTGTCCTGGAGATTCATAAGCAGCACCTTTCTCCTGTGGAAACAGCGTATTTCCAGAAGCCTTTGCTGCTGCACCAAGGCCACATGGAGTGGCTCTTTGATTCTGAGGGAAACAGATACCTAGACTTCTTCTCTGGGATCGTAACTGTTAGTGTTGGTCACTGCCACCCGTGAGTATCCTTAAAACCGAGAAAAACTTGGAAAACAATCATTCGTTTAACTCTGAACCCTTGATTTGTATAACCTGGCTTTAAATTATATGTTACAGTCTGTGCTGAAGTGCTGTCCTCTGTAAGGAAACAAACAAACTTGATTCTGCACTCTTTTTCTTGCTAAGGGATGCTGAGGTCATTCCTATGGCACATACAGCATGCGAGTCACTGTCTCTGTGTGTTTCTTGATGGGGAAAGCTTTCCAAAGACAGGGATACACTGAGGGAAAGGACACATGGCAGGCAGCTGGCAGGTAAACACAGAGACAGGTGACTGACATGAAGTACGAACCATGAGAATTAACTGCTAGATCCACGGTGGATCATCTCTGTGGACTCTGAGAGACCGGTGAGGAAGGAAATTATAACAGAGATTCAACCTAGATGGAAATGTACTTAGAAATGTGTGAAATGAAGTTGAGATGGTCTGAAGCCATAGCCAATTCTACACACACACACACACACACACACACACACACACACACACACACACACACACTTCTGGCACACTCCTCCCTGATCACCTGGGTTTCTATGCGACCATTCCATTCTTTTATAATTTTATATAATATGCTATTGTATTACAGTTATGATGATGCTCTTTAAACTATTTTTAACTGCGAGAGGACCTCATAACTTTCCCTCTCCCTTTCCACCCCAGCTTCTCCCACCAATCTTTCCTCAAACCCTTCTTACACTCCACCCACTCTCAAGTTGACAGGCTCTTTTTTACTGCATTTGTAACGTAGATGTGTACATGCACAAATCTATATAAATACAACCGGCTGAGTTTGGTTTTGTTTATATGTTTCCAAGTTCAGAGCCGACCACTCTGCACTGGCCAACCAGTAAGGGGCCTCATCTCTGGGAGATTAGTTCTCCTTCTCCCAGGATTCAATGGCCACCTTTAGTTCTTCTTCTAGGGAAGGGGCCCAGTGGACTTGTCCCCCGTTCATGTTAACACGGTCATTGGGCCTCCACACTCAGCCTTCTCCTCCTTTGCTTCCTACTCTTTGCCATTCCTGTTTTCAGGAGGTGCAAGTGCCAATGAGCATGCAGGCTGAACTGCAGAGAGCAGAGAACAGCGTAAGCTAGCTCCTCTGAACACTGACAGTGTCCCTGGCAGTGGACAGTTCTCACTCACTCTCGTGGCTTTGAACTGCTTCTAAGCTCCACCTGACCCTGACTCTGGCCATCCTGGTTCTGTCTTTATCTTTGTGTCTCTCCTTCTCTCTTTACTCCTTTCACCACACCATCGTACCCCATCTTCGTCACTGCCACCCTCCTGCCCTGTTTAGTTAGCTACATTTTCAACTGCTTTATCCAACATGATATCTTCAGCCTTGGGCCCCTACCAGAAGAAAATAAGATGTTGAACACACTCAGAGAGGACATCAGGATGCCTGCGTTCCTCAATACGACATCTCCCACCCTATATATTCTAAGACTAAATCCATCATCTACAAAACTGATTTTATTCACAAGGCCATTTATTCAAGAAACACATGTGTAACATCTGCTAGAGAGGCAGCTATATCCCTCGGCCATCCCTGGAACTAGCCCAGTGTTCTAGGCAAGAAAGTCAGAGTTATCTTTTGAGTTTTCCTCCTTTTCACTTCCTACAGCCAAGCTGATGGCCACAGACCTGAGGCCTCCGCTGGACACTCCCTCATCCATAGGCTTCCTCTTCCCACAGTTCTCATTAATACAAAGGTTTTCAGAGCTCTTCTGCTCTCCAGTGGGAAGCCACCTTGCCCATGTAGCTGGCCACCTTATTTCCAGTAATCCATGCCCTCCACTCTGTACGTCACGTGGCTCTTAGATTTATTTCCATTGGCAATGCTGTTGCCGAGGGTCTCGTCTCTTTCAAAAATTTACTGGCACTTAATGATTTTCTTAAATGGGGTTTGTGGACTATTAATCACAGGAATTGTCCCTTGGAAAAGATCAGTTGTTTCAGGGACAGATAAGCATAGGACACACTAAGAACTTCTGCTCCCTCCTTCTTAGGAGTAGCACTATACCAAGCAAAGGCACTAGCAAGTCACAGCAGAGAAATTTGTTTAGCCTGGTATGCCTCAAGACTCTTCAGTCATTGAGTTAATTTTTAGGTGTGTCAGATGTTAATAGCAAAGAGAATCGGTGGGAGTCAAACCCCAGGCACTGCCACCCTTTTGGTCAACTTCAAACACCTTTTGCCGCTTTCCCAAGTCCTTCCTAATTGGGCTCTACATCCTTATCTGCCTTTAGTTGCTATTTGCTCTCATTCTGAGCTTTCTGATCTGTACTGTTAAAGAACAAGAGTTTGGCATTATAAAATATTTGTTACCACCGATCACTGATCCAACAAGAGTAGTGGAGTCCACATGTGAAACCTGCCTCCTGACACTCTTGACAAAGTAGCCAAGGGTCTTGGTTCAATGGCCCAGGGGAGAGGACATGCCTGTCGGTGGTGAGTGCTTGACTGGTTCTATGCTTCTCCAGGAAGGTAACTACAGTGGCACAAAAGCAGATGGACCGCCTGTGGCACACTAGTTCCGTCTTCTTCCACCCCCAAATGCATGAGTATGCAGAGAAGCTTTCGGCACTTCTTCCTGAGCCTCTTAAGGTATGGTGCTCCCAGCTCACAAGAGTGGTTTCCTCTGAGCCCATGGGATTTGGTAAAAGTCTGCCATGGTAAGGAGATAGCCATATCTAAAAGCACTCAAGCCGAGGAAAGGGCTCTATGAGCTACTGCTCAAATGAGCCAGCATTTACTTGTGTCCCCTCTGAGCTCCCCTCTCTCTCTCTCCTTGGTCACCTCCTTACGTCTTTTCAGAAATCTCTTCTTGGGAATTTCAGTCCTCCAGAGGCTCCTCAGTGTTGTCAAGACATCTCCTTTTTCCTACTCCACATTATTTCTGCAAGCTTATCTTCATTTCTTCTTTTATAAAAACTGACACCATCTCTTATAAAGATCATTAGCCTAAAATGCACCTAGGTCTTTTAACTGAATGAGATATTTTCTGCATCTGAAATAAATAAGTCGACACTGAACTGACATGTAAAGATGTTGCATTAAATGTGTGCGTGTGTGTGCATGTGTGTGTGTGTGTGTGTGTGTGTGTGTGTGTGTGTGTGTGTGTGTGTGTAGAAGACCTAAATTAGTGCTCATTGCATGGTTTTAATTACTTTACTCTATCATCTCAATGCTTCATTTACTATGTTATCCAGAATAGAAAAAAGAAATTTGTTATGGCCATCACCTGTGTTCAGATCCAGGTTTCATGACAGAGTAGTCAGGCTAGTCAGAAGAGCCGCAAGGGCATGCCTCCTTGTGCCTGGCTGGAGGAGCTGGACCTCTTCGGTTCTTCTCATTGTTTTGTTCAGACCGAGTTGCATTTTGCTTCTATAGTCACACAGCAACATCAAACTAGCATAACACCTCGAGGCTTCCAGTTGGGGGGGCTGCCTCAGGCCACGCCCTCCTATGGCAGGAGCCAGAGGCTGTTCTCTGCTGCCAACCACCGTGAGCCTCGCAGGAAGTCTTCCCATCTTCCCACTTGGCAGCTCATCAGTTAAACTAATGAAAGCTCCCATTTTCACAAATGATCAACCTGTTAGCCATTTTTTTTTAGCACTTAACAGTTGTTCAAGAAAGGGCTGTAGCATTTATGTAGTAGTTAAAGGGGGGAGTGACTGGAAACAAGAGCCAACCTAAAGGGAACTCTCTTTAGCAGAAGCTAGCAAAAGCAATGTCACATGAAGTGAGCAACAGGGAACTAAAATTACTATGTCCTGTGTCTTCCTTTCCCCGTAAGGTGATTTTCTTGGTGAACAGTGGATCAGAAGCCAATGACCTGGCCATGCTGATGGCCAGAGCACACTCGACTCACACAGACATCATTTCTTTCAGGTAACCATGCTTTGTAACATTCAGCTTAGCAGCACTGACTTATCCCAACACTAAACGTGCACCTTTAAATTGTAGAACAGAAAAGGAGCATGTCCAACCCAGCTAACTTGATGACTAGATAATTCCTTCCCAATTGGCCTTTAAAACTCTTGATGAATATATTAGCATTTAAAATAACAGAAAAATGTGTTCCTAGTTTGCAGCCTTAGCACATTTGCAGAGTCTTATACAAGATTTATATATAAGAGACATGAGTAACACAGTAAACCAAAATAATGATGGAACGAAGACATTAGCCCTTTGTGAAATCCATCTCAGGATGATTTCTGTCTAAATTCAAAGACACAACACTACAGACTACATATAAAGCATGCATTTATTTTTTCATAAGCCTACAGAAACATTTGCTATCAAATAAATACGGAACTAACGCATTGTGAGTTTATCTTATCAAAATAACCTTTCTGAACACAAACCTCCAGATAAGTATTGGTCTATCTGAGGCAGTCACTTACTGTTGACCAGAATTTGATGTGTATTTCACATCTTACAAATAAAATTTGGGGCCCACTAAAGGATGATTTTGATTTTCTGAATCGATCATGATGATTTATAGTAAGAATGACTGTTCAAGGTTCAAAGGAAATCGAAACTGTTTCTCATGTTCTAAATAAGGTCACATGAGTACCAAGAAGAGGGCAGCACTCCCCAGTGACACTGAGCCACAGTTTCATCACAGGAACAAATATTTGTCTTCCTACAGTGACCACTTTGAAGAATAGCGCTTGTTGACCATGTGGTCACTGCAGTGTCACTTTAAAAAAAAAATCAGTCTTATTATTTTAGAGTAGCAAAATTAAGGTTCAAACTTAGGAGCCCTTGGCAAACTGATCTCCAAAGTTATTTTTCACAATTTCAGCTTTATGAGACCAGTGGAAAATATCAACAAATACATTTGTATGCCGTAGATTTAGATGAATTCTTAAAACGTGTCAGATTTAAATGTTTGTGTTGTTTCAGTCCATCTCATGTCTTTCACACTTTTTTTTTCCTTTTGAAGCAAGTGAACTACCAAAGAGAAATAAATGCACCCTAATCGTCTCGTCTTTTACCTTGTTTTGTTTTTCTCTTCAGGGGAGCCTATCATGGATGCAGTCCCTATACACTTGGCTTGACAAATGTAGGGCTCTACAAGACGGGACTCCCCAGTGGGATAAGCTGTCAGTCAGTAAGTCCTGAGGCTTTCATCTTGTCTCACTGAGGACCGCTAGAATTATAGAATAATTGATTGGATTTTTCTGATACTAGAATAAGAAACTAATATAAAGCCTGTCATTAACCAGCACCTCAATTTGACTTAGAAAACCAAAGACCAGTTGAAGAAAATGTTTCTTAGAAATGCCCTTAGAGTCAGCCAGGCATGGCGGTGCACTCCTGTGATCCCAGCAGGGGCAGGTAGATCTTTGTGAGCCTGGTCTACAAAGTAAGTCTAGGACAACCAAAACTACACAGAGAAACTCTGTCTTGAAAAACATGGAGGGAGTGGGGAGAAACACCCTTAGAGTCTGAGTTACACTTAGTAACAGCATGTTAAATTTTATTTTGTTCATAAGTACAATCTAGAAGACCCAAGGCTCTTAGGAACTTGAATAAACAAAGTTTCTATCAAGTAAAGTCTGCCATCACTTTGTGTTCTCACGTGCCATCCCATCTTCTTCAGCACCAGAACCAGATACCTAATTAACTCTATTCTTTATGATGCCTTTATCCACGAAACCCTTGAGAAACTTGCTTCTGGACAACATCAAAATTAGTTTTCTCTGAAGAGTGGCCATATAAGTCATTTCTAAGAAAAAAATATCTCTTTAAAGAAGATTACAGTTTTATTGTTAAGGAGAAAGGAATGAAGAAGGAACCTCAATATCAAATTAAGAAGCTCACTTGCCTTAATTGCAAACACATGTGTCCCCCATATTGGCTATCTTATATTAGTGTCTTGCCAAAAATCCTTCTTTGTGTTCTTTGCAGACGATATGCCCAGATGTTTTCCGTGGCCCTTGGGGAGGAAGCTACTGTCGAGATTCTCCAGTGCAAACAGTTAGGAAATGCAGCTGTGCTCCAGGTCCAAACGGGCACAGAGGGAGGGTAGAGTTGAAGGTTGGGTAGGGTGAGGGATTTGGAGAAGGGTAAAACAATCCCATTTGGGAGATTGGGAAAGGGAAAGGCCAAAAGAAACAAGCTAGAAAATGTTAAGTGGCCTCTTATTGACTTAGTATTTGCCATACCCACTCCTGATGAACTGTGCCAGATGACATCTGGCAAAGTGGGAAAACACTTCTCACTCTCGGATGTAAGCCTATAAGCAGAGTGTCACCTGATAAGTAATTAGGTCTACGAAATAGGTGCTGTCATTCACCCATTCCCAATGGGATAGGGGAAGAAGGAAAAGGACATATCTGAAAATCTTAAAACACCAGTCAAGAAATTCTCTAGGGACCCCAAACGCCAGCCACACAGCATCGGTCCGACATGGGCTGTTTGTGATTGCCATCGCCACTGCTGTCTATTGCACAAGTTTTAGACGGTCTCGCCAGGGGAAGTTCTATTTATCAATCAGATTTTTATTTGAACTCATAACATGAAAGAGAAGGGCAATGGAAACGCCGTCGGCTCTTTTCTAGTCCGATTTATCATCAGGGTACAGAACCTTTTGAACAGCTGCTCCTCGGCAGTTCTAGCGGAAAGAACAAGCACTCCAGCTGAAAGATAGCTAATAGAGCAGGGCGAGTCACTAGGTTGAGAGGAAGAATGAAAGACAGGAGCCTGAAAAACTCAGCTTTGGATAGAGTAAAAATAAAATCCCCAACCACCTTAAAATGCACACTGGATAATAACGAAACACAGAATGAAAGATTGAGCGTTGGAACGAGACAAAATGTCACGGTCACAAAACTTAAAAACACACTGAAGGTTTTAGCTGCAAGCCAAACTTTCAGTTTTAAAAAAGACAAGCCAAGGTCCACATTCAGGAAGCAACAAAATTAGGATTTGTCCTCAAGTCTTCAGACCCCAAATCCTGTTCCCTGGACTAGAGCTATTTGATGGAGATTTCCTGTTTAGAACTGTGACTCCACAGTTTTAAATAAGATGTATAAGTGGACTGCAGACTCTTCTGGGGTGTTTATGTTCAAACGTTGTGTTCGGTCCTACATGTCAAGTAATGTTAATGTAGGTGGGTCCAGTTTACAGTTGCTCCCAGAGCTTTCTCACTGAATGCATGCGAGTACCAGTCAGAGTAGGGATGTTTTCATTTCAGAATTACGTCATCAAATCTTAGCTTAGACAAGTTTGTTACTTTTATGTAGTACTGTTCATTATCTTCTTCTATCTACCTCCCAGATTATTTATTCTCCAGGAAAGCATTCTAAGCCCTGATTTCCAGGCATACCCCATGATGGAATTTATCTATCACCCACTGCCCTTTCAGTCTCCAAAGCTGGTTACTGGTTGTGCCATTCTCTACTTTTTGAAAGGAGCTCTTCCTTTTCCTTAAAAATATTGTTCTTTCTTGGTTTCTCACTCTACCTCTTTCTGTAACATCAACCTAAATAGATTCTAGAGTAACAACTCTGCCATGATATCCAACAGAGCATCCACATTCTCCTGATGTTGCCATGGAGACATCAATGCATCCCATCTCGCTCCATAGGAAGCCTGACCTGGTTACAGGAATGGGCCAATGCAACACATATGAAATAGAGAAAACACAATAGATGGTCCTTCTTCTCACCAAACACATGGATAAGTGAGGGTAAAAGGATGAAATGTGTAGGATAAACTCCAGCAAAGTCATTCTATGGAGTGATTTGACCCTGACTTAAGCACCTGAAGGTGGTTTTGCTCTGTTATAATTTCCTTGGTTACAAAAAAGTTTGTTGAACCCATAAATCAGGATTTTATTCATGGTTTATATCTCTTTTCGAGTTATCCAAGGCTCTGTCTTTTCCTTTCCTAACAAAAAATAGAGAATTTGGCTGCAAAGATATCAGGTATCTATGTCAATAAAGCTTTCCTAATTGTCATATGCACCTGCAGAACATGACATTCTCCTTACTCTTTAGTAGAGCTGGAATATAAATGTACTTGTGCTTAGTTTTCTTTTATAGTTGCTGAGGATTTGCCTTCTCTGATCTCCAGTGCACAGGCTTGTGCATGCCTCTAGCAAATGATGGTATGGTAGTTTCTGTCTCCATATGCAGACACCTGATATACTTTCACAACACAGCCCAACCACATCTTCCTCCCCATCCCTTCTGTGGGCATAGATTTAGAGATGCTATGCAGCCTGGCAACAAAAGAAGCCCAGAAAGCATAGAGAGCACTGTAGTCAGATTTGCCCTGAGGGTACCTGGCAAATGGGGGACCTTGAGCTTTAGTTTTAAGGTTCCACAGAGGGCAGGGGAGAAATAACAAGTTCTGGGGCTTGTCCACAAAGTACGATATGACATGAAAAGCTCCCCTGACATCCCGAGAGGCCACACTCCCCTCCATGAGTCCACTAGAAATACAGGCACTGGAAGTTGAGGGAGGTGAGAAGCAGTGCGAGGATTCTCCCACTGAAGGGATGCAGAGGAAACTCAGTAGGAAGGAAACACATCTGAAAACTTAGACTGCAGGCTGCCCATCATGAGACGCTGCATTCTGAACTCTACTACCACAGGCTGATTTAAAGGCCAGGATGCCCTGTGCTCCTGGGAGTTGCAAACAGAGATGGACTCTGATGAACCTTCTACCTCATTCTAGGCTTCAAAGAATACTTACAAATAACAAGTAAATACGTCATCGATAGTCAAAACTGATATACGAGGAAACAAACCCTACATTCTAGAAAAAGGCCATGGAAGGTTTCTGTAATAGATTGTCAGACAATGGAATTTCTATGTTCAATAAGCTTAAAGAAATAGTAAATATAAATTTAAATAGTAAATACAAGTGCAGTACTTAAGAAACTCTACAAAACAACAAAGCAGTTTTTAAAAAAAGAAAAAAAAACAAGCATGTCTTCTAGTAATAAAGAATCATTGACATTTAAAACTCAGGGGCTAAGTTTATTACCAATTCAACCCAGCCAAAGAAGGGGTTAACATATTAAAGATGTTCCCTGAACAACAATTGATTCCCTGTCCAGAGAAGAATGTCAAATAAAATTGCTCAACATATCACAGACCTGTCAGAATTTCTACCATTTATTTCCCTCTAATTTTTTAGGAACTTGCTGAGAACCTACAGTGTACCAGACACGTGGCATAGTCATAGATTCTAAAAATGAATGTGCCCTCAGTTAAGGAAGAAAGGCCTCTAAATAGGAGACACAGAAGCAAGAGTGAAGAGCTACCGTGGAGAGCCCTTACCTGCCTCTAACTCATCCTGTCTTAGAATGGATTCTGATTATTATATAAGCATGTTTACCGACTGAATGCAAAAGCACTTTGCAATTTGAAAGTGCGTGTCTAAGTGGCAATAAACAGTAGAGTTATATTTGAGTCACCCCAATAACACCCGAGTCAGATCTACCCATTTAAGAGGATGGCCCTGAGATGAAATGGCTGTCTATACTAGACTTGATGACACTTTGATGTGTTCCCTCCACAAATGGAATTATTGAAGTGATTTGTTTATGCCTTTATGGCTGTCCTTATAAAGTCCTTCCTGCATAATGTCCTCCCTTTTAGAGGTAACTATCTCTGGATCACAGCTCATCATAGTCTGAGGACTTTCAGATAGTTGACTGTTCTCCGTTCTCTGTGTTTTCACTGCTTCTCCTGGAAGTCATTCTCACATCAAATCCTGTGACTTGTGTATGTGTGTATGTGTTTGCTGCAGACTGCTGCCAAGCTAAAGAACAGTATATCGAACAATTCAAAGACACACTGAACACTTCTGTGGCCAAGTCGATTGCTGGATTCTTTGCAGAGCCAATTCAAGTGGGTATTCAAACTGAGTATCTCTCTGAATGTTCCATTATCACAGTTTTTCCTCCAAGTTAATTAAGTGCCCATTTCTGTGTTCCTATCCAAATTCAATTCATTCTCTTGGTCCCCCTTTTAAAAACAAAACAAAAATGGTTTCCCATTGACCTTCAAAACTACATTGCCTTCATTCCCGCACTGAACAGATGAACAGATACATAGATGAAGCCACTGAATTCCTAAAGTCCTCAGGAAAAGAAAGCCTTTAATCTGTAACCGTTTAACACACGCCATCTAGGGGAGCCTATCTTTAACTCATCACGCCTCCTTGTTTCTAACCTCAGGAAAGACTAGAGTCACATCTCTTCCCTCTGGAGGCGTGGTACAAAAGCCCAGTTGGAACAGTTCAACATGTCTTTCATTCAGCTGATAGCATTGACGTCATGGTGATGAAGATAAAGACCTATTTGCGCTAGTGCTGAGCCAGGGCCCCTGCTGGCACTGACGTCTCCCTGGTCTGGTCTTTTGCAGGGTGTGAACGGTGTTGTCCAGTACCCGAAGGGGTTTCTGAAGGAAGCCTTTGCGTTGGTTCGAGAAAGGGGAGGTGTGTGCATTGCAGACGAAGTGAGTGGCGACGCCAGTGAGTAAATGAGGGCAGGAGGAGGAGGCCAGGTGCAGAAATAGACCACTTCAAGCCCTGTTTGGTATTTCAGGCAGACAGCAAGTGCATGAAGTCTGGAATGGGACCATAAACTAAAGACACCTCTGCTGGTTTGTTACAAAGTTAGTTAGATTAACAAATATAACAGAACTTAAGTGTCCAAACTGGTTTCCATTTTAAAAAGTTGTTAGCAGGTGCAGGTGATGTTCTTCATACCCAGCATACTTTTATTCTTGTCATTGTCATCGTCATCATCATCATCGTCATTCTTTGTTCTGAGAGTTATTCCCAGACCCCCATCAATTCATAGAAGAAATTTAACCACAAAAGGCAGTGTTCATCTTAATTTTTTTTGCCAGAGTGACATCAGGTAGATTGTTTTTAAAGAATAAGTAAAATCCGGCCTCTGAGGTAGAAGATCGCCATCACTGCAAACATTCAGACTTAGCACGAGCTTGTAAAGTACCAGAGTGGAGGCAGCCCAGCTGAAATAAGCACACTGGAGCCCCAGGAGGACAATTCTGAAGGAACTAACACTCGCCAGCATTGTGTGCTCCAGATGGTATATTTACAATTATACCCTGGATTGCAGTATATCAAATAAAGTGACATTTTATCTGATTAGAATAGCACTAGAGATTTAAAAAAAAAAAACTAACCAGGACAGAGGGTGGTACCCAAGCCACAGAAGTCCTCCCACCTCACCTCGACCCTTCCTGATCACACAAGCAGGTGGATTAATCCTCTAATGACAAATGAGAAAGCTGTGTGTCTTATATGTGTTCCAGTCTCTCTTGCATTTATTAACTGTTTTCCTCAATGGAAATGTCCTGCAGTTCATGCTGGTCTGCCCCGTTGGCAGAAGTCTTACATTTCCAGCACTACTTGTGTAACTAGGTCCCCATCAGGCTCAGAGTGTACTGATGCAAGGGCTGTGTAGTTCCAGCTTGAGCGAGTTCTTCCGGCTCTGCTCTGTTCCTCCTCACATTCAAGAACTCATCGAGGTCCCAAAAGAAGGGCGGTGACCTACGATTAACCAAAAGAAAAGAAAAAGAAGAAGAAGAAGAGCACATTCAATCAGTTAGAAATTAGCTGCCTTAAGAAAGAGGATGAACCTTCGCCTTAGAATCCACACACAGCAAAGCTTTCACAATTACATTGATTAGAAGGAAGGAAGGCTGAATTCAAAGAAAATCAATACTTTAGAATTTTCCAAGAGATGTGGTTTCATGACCACCTTCTCTTGTTTTTTCCCACCGCCCCCAATGTATGGCTTTCAAGAGCATAACGTAGGGCACATTTAAGAGGGATGGAGCTGATAACTAGTAGCCAGATCGTAATAGACAGAGAGCAGGCCTCCATTGTCCCAGCCCTTCACTGCCACAGCCTCGGCTGTCCCCTGCCATGTACCCCACATCCCTGGGACACTAGGGTTACACACATCAGAGGGATCCATCTGTCCTGCTTTGCATCCAACTCTATGAAACTCACAGTTCTCAAGTGACTATGCTTTTTTTTCTGCACAATTTTGTGTATTATCTGGGAAACCTTCTGTTTCATTATTTGTGCCACTTTTTATGCCACTTAGATAGATGGAGAGGAGAAAGAATACAGGCCACAACAAAAGCTACATGAAAGTCCTGCATTATTTAATTTGGGCCAGTTAATCAGCTTGTCCAGTGGCCCATGGCTAAGAAGTAAAGGCTTGAGGTTCTAGGCCAGGCCTGTCAGACAGACTCCCACATCTCAGATCTCTGTCACCTAAAAATAGTTCCTGGAAATATCCTCTCTCCTACACTGGTCACTGTCACCTAAGAACAACCAGGAACCCAGTTGCAGCAACATGGAATAAGAGTAAACAAGAATAAAGTCTTTGAATGAAACTTGGTCTTTGATGCATCTAAGACTGGGCTTCAGGTGTCCACCACAGCTTGCCAAGTATGTGTGTGCAGAGAGAGAGAGGCCAATATAGAGACAGAGATCAAGAAAGGCTCTGGTCTGGAGATGTTCCTGACATCTTTCTGGCATGATTTCTTTCCTTCTACAAACACTAAGAACCTAGCTCACGTAAGGGTGTGCCTTTAGATTTGTACATTGGTAATAAGAATCTATTGAGACCCTTTGGTGGCCACATGCCAAGAATGCTTTGAATAGAGCCTACAGGGATTTAGGGCGATGAAGATAAATTTGAAAGTTAAGTCAGTGAGTGTAGGGGCAGTATGAACAAAAACTATGGCCAACTTTCAATGTATGGCTGGTTCTGGAGTCACTGGCCTCAGCCGGGCCCTCCTCAAAGACACCATTCTCCCATTGTATGGTAAGCGTCCAGCCCTATTGGGCTGGCAGTTACTCTTGCTTCCTCCAGGGTGGACCTGAGCTGGTTTCTCCACTTTTATCTCTGGCTGTCTTGTGCACAGGAGAGACTTAATAAGGAGGGTTAATCATCCTGATGCCTTGTACATGTGTTATTTACGAACTCTCCAGCAGCCTTGTGCTGAGCTACACTGATAGGATTATTTCTCATTGACAGGTTAATTAACAGAAGCTCAAAAGACAAAAAGAATAGTTCCAACTATTCTTGGTACCTCTAACCTCAGACATAGATTTAGAGTTTTGTCCATGAGAGTGCAAGTTACTGGCTCAGTAAAGGGGTGAGGAGAGACGAGAGGGAGGTAGAAGAAAGAATAGAATGGAGACTGAAAGGCTTCCAATGGTGTTTACTTTATTTCCAGGTGCAGACAGGATTTGGAAGGCTGGGCTCTCACTTCTGGGGCTTCCAAACACACGATGTACTGCCCGACATTGTCACCATGGCTAAAGGGATTGGGAACGGTTTCCCCATGGCAGCAGTTGTAACCACTCCAGGTAGGATGTCTACCATGCCCATGCTCCTGGGCTTTGTGCATGGGCAATGGCATAAGGCACTGGTTTCAACATGTGTAGGCAAGAGGCAGTGACAAGAACCTCATGATGAAAGAAAAGGTTTACCTGCCAGGCTATGGGGCAGATTGTAAGAGAGACAGCCATCCCTATCTTCCTATAGAGAAGACCACCTCTCTCATCACAGTAGTTAAAGACAGGGCTCTACCATACTGAGGAAGGTTAAGAAAATGGGTTGGAGAACAAAACCCTCAAACTTCCAAAAGAATCTTTTCTTGAACGAGACTCTTCCATGGTCACTTGGTCTTCACGTGAACTAAACCTTCAATGTCTAGATTTCTCTGGAAATGTCCCATCAGCCAAACAGTCAACCAAAATAAAATCTCAGGTATCCAGAACACTCTGTGACAGTGATTCTCAACCTGTGGGCTTGACTCCTTTGGGAGGTACATATCAGATATATACATTACAATTTATAACAGTAGCAAACTTACAGCTATGAAGTAGCGAAGAAATAATCTTATGGTTGGTGGTCACCACACATTGAGAAACTTTATTAAAGGGTCACAGTATTAGGAAGATTGAAAACCACTCATCTATGAAATAAAGGTTAAAATTTAATTTTTCTATTGTAGTGAGGCTCTGACAGGTATTACTTCTAATAAACCATTGCTAATTGCAAATTATTTTATTTATATTTCCCCCCAATAATCAGCCACATTTCTGAGCCATTAAATAATTAAATTCCTTCTGATATCTGTTTGCATTTAATAAGCAAATGTACAAGAAACAGTTTTACATGGAAATGCAATAATGGAATTCATTACTTTGTATAATCATTAAATTAATTTAAAACCAAAACCCTGTGATTGTAGAAAGTGAAGTGTAAAGAACTATCCTTGGCAGAATCCAGAATTACACTGCTGAATCAGTCATAGAGGTCTTCTCGGTGCTCCCTTCCTGGTCTCAAGAGCAGAAATAAAAGATTGAGAAGTTTATATCAAGCCCTTGTTTTAAGGTTCTTTCTAATTCACGTGACACATTAAAGACTGTGTTGTCACTTTTTCATTAAGTAAATAAGCATCTTCTATCTCCACTGTGTTAGTCAGCTCAAGCTGACAAAGGAAGATACCGTGGACCAAGTGGCAGAAGCCTACAGATGAGAATGCTGTCAAGATCCACATGCTGGCAGCGCTGATTTCCGCCTAGGATTCCCTTCTGGCCTTGCAGATGGCCACCTTCTCATAGTTTCCCTAAATGAACCTTCCTTGTGTGTGCCCACAGGATAGAGATGGACAGCACTCTAGAATCTCTCATTGTGACAATGTCCTGTGGGATTCGTGCCCCAGCTTTGTGATCCATTTCATTGTAGTGACCAGCTTAAAGACTCAGTCTCCAAACATAGTCAGTCTTGGTCCTAGCATTTAAACATAGATTTTTTTAAGGGTACCCTATTCAGTCCATCCCTTTTAGATGAGTGAAAAAAATTTAAAAAGATGGATGTCATTTACAAAATGAAAGTGAATGCAACCCCAGTGTAACGATGAGACATAATGGGTAAGAACGTGTCATTTTAACCACCTTTCTTTTCCAACCTTAGAAATCGCCAACTCTTTGGCTAAGCACTTACATCACTTCAGCACATTTGGAGGAAGCCCCCTGGCCTGCGCCATTGGATCTGCTGTGCTTGAGGTTTGTCGTGTTCTTCACACTGACTTCACTGAGTGTGCTAAGTAGCTATTCCTAAACCATGCCCTTTATCAGTACCCCATCCCATTGCAGTGGTTAAGTAGAAATGGAATCAGGAATTCAGCAATTTAAATTTTGTCTCCAACTTAATAAGCTCAGGTGGGATGGTAGAGGGAGAGGGCTCTCCCTTTCTGAGGACTAGGGGAGGGGGAGGGAGCATGAGGGAGGGAGGGTGGAGACCAGTTGGAGGTGAGGGAGGGGGATGTAATCCAGATGTAAAGTTAAAAATAAAAAAATGTAAACAGTAAATAAAAAGATAAATAAATTTTGTCTCCGGTTAATATTCCCTGTCCACTCTTTTTGAAGACTACTTTGAATTCTTAAAGTTCTGAATGAGAGGTTGCATATAATCAGCCTCACATGTGTGGGAAATGTACGAATTGCCCTATTCAGGTGATAACACTGAATCTTTCTTGTTTTCAAGATAGTATTTGATGTATCGGCTTAACAGCTATTCACCCTTTTAATTTCTGCCACATAATATGGATGTTTTTCTTCCTTTTGTTGTTGTAAATGAAAGAACTGTAGATAAGCTAAGTTTTAGCTGATTGTATCTGGGAAATTCAGCTACTCTTAAAAACTACTCAGCCCTATCACATACATTTGCATTAATACTAGCCAAGTTTATAATAATTCTATTGTTTGATTTAATTCTTCCCTTTTAATTACCTCCCTATAACCTCCCAACCTTAGTGCTAATTTTTTAATGCACTGAGTCTATTGAGTGACACCTGTATGCGCATGGTTGTGGGACCAGGTACTGGACCATGGGTAGCCTCTCAGAGCCCACTTTTCTGAAGAAAACTGACTCTCCCTCTCTCCCCCAAGCACCCATCAGTTGCCAATAGTGCCTCAAATAGGAGTAGGACGTCTTGACCTTCTCCTCCGTGCACTTCGTGATTTTCACTGGCTTCATCATGTGCAGGTCTTGCGCATGCAGACTCAGCCAGTGTGAGTGCAATGACACTGTCAAGGCCAGCAAAGTCTGTTTCACTGCAGACATATGCTCCCGCTGGCTCATCTAGCCTTTTCACCCCCTCTTCCACAATGATCCCTGAACCTGCCAGGGAAAGGATGTGATACAGATGTCCCATTTAGAACTGAGTGCTGGACCAATTGTGGGTGTTGATTGCCATTTACAACAAAAAAGAAGCTTCTTTGATTGGGGTTAAGAGATGTCCCTCTCAGTCCCTCAGGGAGAACCAATTACTATTATTGTGCTAAATTGACTTAGTAATAAAGCATCCCACATCCTTATCGTTGTTAGGCTTTTATTCTGTTAAAAATTTTTTTTCATAAAATGTGCTTACCAAAATGTATAATGTCTTTTGTTTAGATAAGTACGGCATGTTTCTGAAAGAACATCTAAAGGGTTTTTTAAAGTTCCGTATATATATAAAGAGAAGCTTGGCTAGGGCCAGAGGTCAGCACAAATCATTCTACTGTTTACACGTTAGGGCTTCTTAATTTGTACTGGGAATGTGACTCACCTGCTCAAGAAATTTTAAAGTATTTTAGATAGAAATAAAGAAGTTAGAGTGATTATTTCTGATTGAATACTTATTTTAATATATGATTAAGTCATGAGATATGAACGAGTGAGAAGAAATGTGACAATTATTTTTTGTTCTTGTTGATACTGGCAACATTTTTCCCATTTATTGAAAATAGTTTTTTTTTCTCACATAACAGCATCTTGATTCTGGTTTCGCCTCCCTTTCCTACTTCCAATTCCTTCCCGTTTTCCTTCCCATCTGCTTCCTCCCTTTTGTTGTCTCTCATTAGAAAACAGAAAGGCGTCTAAGGGATAATAATAAAATAAAATGGAATAAGCTAAAACAAAAATTTGCACATCAGAATTGCAAAAAACAAACAGAAAGGAAAGAGCCCAAGAAAAGACAAAAGGAATAGACATATTCTTTGTATAAACACAGAGACCTACTCATTTGCATTTATAGAGAATATGTATTTTCCACCTTCACTTCTGAAGGGTTCCCTAAGCCCTGTGAGGAGGAATTTGATGGAGACATCCTGTTTAGGTCTCTCACTTTCTGCATATTATCTGTCTGTGGGTCTCTGTATTTGTTCCCATCTGCTGTAGAAGGAAGCTTCTCTAATTAGAAGACACTTTGTAGCTACATAGTGTATACACATCCATTCATACTTACTTACTTACATTACTTACATATATACATACATACATACATATATACATACATACTGCACACACACACATATACACACACACATACACACACATACACACACATACACACACACACACACACTATATGGTTTTATTCTAGATCCCTGGGCTATCTAATCTCAGGCTTTTGATTACCAAAGCAGTGTCAGTATGGATTCCATTGGTAGCATACAGAGTACCTTTCTGTACCAAAGACTCTAGAACGTAGGGGTGAAAGCTCTAGGTAGGCACGAGCTCAAGTTCTCCGTGTATGTTGAGTTGTGTGGTGTTATCTTCAGCAATGGGAGCTTTCTGTCCGTTTTTGCAGAGCAACCTATTGTATTGGCAACAGCCTGGGTTGTTTGAGGGACTTCCATGTGATCCCTTTGGCCAATAACTCAATTAGATGTAAGCTAATCCTAGTACTGGAGGCAATATTTGGTGACAAGAGATGTCCAGTTGGGGCTATCTCCCCATTATTTTGGCAATTTCATTAAGATTGATTCAAATTGTGTGTGTGTGTGTGTGTGTGTGTGTGTGTGTGTGTGTGTGTGTGTTGTGTGTACCTTTTACTTATTAGGTTTCCATATTGCCCCACAAATGGCTCTTAATTTTAGCTGTCTCTCCCATATTCTCTCTTTCATCCTCTTTTTCCCTCTTCTCTCACTTCATCTCCCATTCCAGTCCACCACCACCCCCATCTATAGCTATCTACTCTATTCCCCTTTCCTAGGGAGATCTCTCTGCTCCCCTTTTCCCAATCCCTTACTATATACCTACCTTTTGTTGTATTACATAGTTGGGTTATCATTGGCTTAACAGCTATTATCCACATATAAGTGAATACAGACCATACATGTCTTTCTGGGTTCCATTCATTTGATTGCACATTTCATGATGTCATTGTTTTAACCACTGAGTAATACTCCATTATATAAATGTACCACATTTTCTTTTTTTTTTTAATTTTTTTATTAATTTATTCTTGTTACATCTCAATGTTTATCCCATCCCTTGTATCCTCCCATTCTTCCCTCCCTCCTATTTTCCCATTATTCCCCTCCCCTATGATTGTTCCTGAGGGGGATCACCTCCCTCTGTATATGCTCATAGGGTATCAAGTCTCTTCTTGGCAACCGGCTGTCCTTCCTCTGAGTGCCCCCAGGTCTCCCCCTCCAGGGGACATGGTCAAATGTGAGGCACCAGAGTCCATGAGAAAGACATATCCCACTCTCCACTCAACTGTGGAGAATGTTCTGACCATTGGCTAGATCTGGGTAGGGGTTTAAAGTTTACTGCCTGTATTGTCCTTGGCTGGTGCCTTAGTTTGAGCGGGACCCCTGGGCCCAGATCTGCCTATCATATTGTTCTACTTGTAGGTTTCTAGGACCCTCTGTATCCTTTTATTTTGCTATTCTCCCATGCGTCTCTCATTTAGAGTCCCAATAGGATGCCCTCCCCTCTGTCCCAGTTTCCTGGTAAATGAAGGCTTTCGTGGGACATGCCCCTTGGGCTAGTATGCAGATATAAGCGAGTATATACCATTTGAGTCTTTCTGCTTCTGGGTTAACTCACTCAGTATGAGCATTTCTAGCTCAATCCATTTATCCACAAATTTCGGGAATTCCTTGTTTTTAATAGCTGAGTAGTATTCCATAGCGTATATGTACCACAGTTTCTTTATCCATTCTTCTACTGAGGGACACTTAGGCTGTTTCCATGTTCTGGCTATTATGAATAAGGCTGCTATGAACATGGTTGAGCAAATTTTCTTGTTGTGTGCTGGAGCATCTTCTGGGTATATTCCAAGGAGTGGAATGGCTGGATCTTGAGGAAGTCCTATTCCCATTTTTCTGAGATAGCACCAGATAGATTTCCAAAGTGGCTGTACTAGTTTGCATTCCCACCAGCAATGAAGGAGTGTTCCTCTCTCCCCACATCCTCGCCAGCATGTGGTGTCGCTTGAGTTTTTGATCTTAGCCATTCTGATGGGTGTAAGATGGAATCTCAGAGTTGTTTTGATTTGCATTTCCCTGATGACTAAGGAGGTGGAGCATTTCGTTAAGTATTTCTCAGCCATTTGATATTCCTCTGTTGAGAATTCTCTGTTTAGTTCCAAGCCCCATTTCTCAATTGGGTTATTTGATTTGGTGGTGTTTAATTTCTTGAGTTCTTTATATATTTTGGATATTAGACCTTTGTCAGATGTAGGGTTGGTGAAGATCTTTTCCCAGTCTGTAGGCTGTCGTTTTGTACCACATTTTCTTTATCCATTCATCTCCTGAAAAACATCTAGGTTGTTTCCAATTCTAGCTATTGTGAATAGAACAGCAATGAACATGGTTGCACAAGTGTCTCTGTGGAAAAATAGAACATCCTTTGGGTGTATGTCCAAGAATGATATAGCTAGACCCTGAGGTAGATTGGTTCCCATCTGATTTCCATAGTGGCTGTACAAGTTTGCACTTCCACCAGCAATGGAGGAGTGTTCCCCTTGCTCCATAGCCAACACGAGCTATCACTTGGGTTTTTGCACTTAGACATTATGATGGGAGTAAAATGGAATATCAAAGTTTTCACGTGCACTTCCCTGATGGCTAAGGATGTTGAACATTTCTTAAAGTGTTTTTCATCCATTTGAGTTTTCTCTATTGAGAATTTTCTGTATAGGTCTGTATTGGATTATTTGAACTATTTTGTTTTTTGATATCTGGTTTCTTGAGTTCTTTATATATTTTATATATCAGTTCTCTATCAGATGCACAGTTGGTAAAGATCATTTTCCCATTCTGTAGGCTGCTTCTTTGTCTGGTTGACATGTCCTTTGACTTACAGAAGCTTTTCACCTTCGTGAGGTTCTATTTATTGTCAAACTTAGTGCGTCTACTATTGGTGCTCTGTTCAGAAAGTCGCCTCCTGTGCCAATGCATTCAAGACTATTCCCCACTTTTCTCTTTTATCAAGTTCAGTATATCTGGTTTTATGTTGAGGTCTTTGATCCCTTGGACTTGAAACATGTACAGTGTGATAAATATGGATCTATTTGCATTCTACATGTAGACATCTACAGACCATCAGCATTTGTTGTAGATGCTTTCTTTTACCCAGTGTGTATTTCTGGCTTCATTATCAAAAATCAGGTTTCAGTATGTGTTGAACTTATGTCTAGATCTTCTATTCAATTCCATTGATCAATCTGTCTGTTTCTATGCAAATACCATGTGGTGTTTTTTTTTTTTATTATTACTATACCTCTATATTACACCTTGAAATCAGGACTGGTGATACCTTCAGCAGCTCTTTTATTGTTCAGGATTATTTTAGCTACCCTGGGTTTTTTATTTTCCTTATAAAATTGAGAATTGTCTTTTCAAAATCTGCAAAGACTTCTATTGGAATTTTGATAAGAATTGCATTGAATCTGTTGATTACTTTTGGTAGGATGGCCGTCTTTCCTATGTTTATCCTATTGAGACATGAGCATGAGAGGTGGTTCCATCTCCAAACATCTTCTTCAATTTCTTTCTTTAAAGATTCGAAGTTTTTAATCATACAAGTCTTTTACTTGCTTAGTTAGAGTTACTCCCAAGATATATTGTATTATTTGAGGCTATTGTAAAAGATGTTGTCTGCCTGATTTCTTCCTCAGTCCATTTGTCATTTATATATAGGAGGGCTAGGGATTTTTATCAGTTAATGTTGTATCCAATAATTTGCTGAAAGCGTTCATCAACTGTAGAAGTTTCCTAGTAGAATTTTTAGAGTCATTTATAAGTACTATTATATTGTCTGCAAATAAAGATACTTTTTCTTCTTCCTTTCGAATCTGTAACCTCTTGATCTCCTTCAGTTGTCTTATTGCTCTAGCTAGAAAAATACTGTATTAAATAAGTATGGAGAAAATGCACAACCTTGTCTTGGAATTGCTTTGAGTTCTCTCCATTTAAATTGATGTTGGCTGTAGGCTTGCTACACACTGTCTTTATTATGTTAAGTTATGTCCCTTGTATCCCTCATCTCTCCAGGGCTTTCATCATGAAGGGGTGTTAGATTTTGTCAAACGCTTTTTCTACATTTATTAGATGATCATGTGGGTTTTTTCTTTCTGATTGTATCAATCAATTTTTATATATTGAATTATCCCTGCATCTCTAGGATAATACCTACGTGGTCACTGAGAATTTTTACATCTATGTTCATAAGGTAAATTGGTTTGTAATTCTTTTTTCTTGTTGAATCTTATGTGGTTTGAGTATCAGAGTAACATGGCCTCATAAAACAGTTTGGACAATGTTCCTTCTGTTTCTGTTTTGTGGAATGATTTAGGCACTATTAGTGTTAACTTTTTGAAAATCTATTAAAATTCTGCACTAAAGCCATTTGGACCTGGGCTTATTTTGGTTGGGAGGCTTTTAATGACTGCTTCAATGTCACTGGGGGTTATCGTTCGTTCAAGTTGCTTATATGATCTTGATTTAACTTTGGTAAGTGGTATGTATTGAGAAAATTATATGTTTCTCTTAGATTTTTCCAATTTGGTTGAATACCAGTTTTTAAAGTATATTCTTAAATACTTGTCTGGATTTCTTCAGTGTCTGTGGTTTTGTATCCCACCCGCCCCCCTTTTCATCTCTAATTTGCATCTTTTTCTCTCTGCCTTTTAGTTAATTTGGATAAGAGTTTGTTGAACTTACTCTTTGTTTCATTGATTCTTTGTTTGTTTGGTTTGGTTTGGTTTGAGCTTGATTATTTGTTGCTCTCTACCCTTTTGGGTGCAATTTGTCCTTTTTCTTCTAGAGCTTTCAGGCCTGCTGTTAAGTTACTAGTATGAGATCTCCTCAATATTTTTATGTTGATTCAGTGCTGTGAACCTTCATTGTGCCCCATAAGTTTGGGTATGTTGTGGATTCATTTTCATTGAATTCTAGAAAGTCTTTAATTTCTTTCTTGACCCATTTTTTCATTCAGGAGTGAGTTGTACAATTCCCATGAGTGTGTAAGCTTTTTGTCGTTTCTGTTGTTGTCAATATCCACCTTTCCTCAGTGGTGGTCAGATATGATGCAGGAGATTATTTCAATTTTCTTGTATCTGTGAGACTTACTTTGTGTCTGAGTACATGGCCAATTTTGGAAAAAGTTCCATGAGGTGCTGAGAAGGTATATTCCTTTGTGTTCAGGTGGAATGTTCTATAAATCTCTTAGGTCCACTTGGTTTACAATGTCCGTTAGCTTCAAAGTTTCTCTGTTTAGTTTTTGTCTCAATGACCTGTCTATTGGTAAGATTTGGTTATTGAAGTATCCAACTGTAAGCATATAAGCAGCTTCACAAACTTGCCTCCGTCTGCCTAGCAACCTATGACATCATCACTGCTGGTTACTAGGTGTGCCAGAGGTCCAGGATATAAAAGGGGCCAACCTACCACCTTCTCTCTCTCTCTCACTCTTGCACTTCTCTCTTGCACTTTCTCTAAAGGTGCCCCCCATCTGTCTGTTTCTCTACCCTTAAGGCTCACTTGGGCCCTAAATCTTCTCCCCTTCCCTTCTCCCCAAATAAATCTCTCCATATTCATATCTGTTGTATGCCATCTCATTTTTAATGATAACATCCACTATCAGTGTATAAGGGTCAATGTGTTATTTAAGCTGTAGTAGTAGTTCTTTTATTAATGAGGGTACTTTGTGTTTGGTGCATAGATACTAAGAACAAAAATCCTCTTGGTGGATGTTTCCTTTGATGGATATGTAATGTCCTTCCCTATCACTTCTGGTTAGTTCTGGCTTGAAATCTATTTTATCAGATATTAAAATGTCTATACCAACTTGATCTTTATGTCCATTTATTTGGAATATCTTTTTCCACTCTTTTACCCTGCAGTGATATCTGTTCTTTAATGTTAAGATGTATTTCTTGATAGAGTAGAAGAAAAGATACTGGGTTTTTTTCCCCATTCTTTTAGTTTGTCTTTGGGGGGCAGGGTTGAGACCATTGATTGATGTTGAGAGATATCAATGAGCATTGTGTGTTGACTCCTGTTATTTTGTTGTTGTTGTTGTTGTTGTTGTTGTTGTGTTGTGGGTGGTGGTGGTGATGGTGGTGGTGGTGGTGGTGGTGATGGTGGTGGTGGTGTGTCCTCTTTTGATTAGCCAGTCTGGGTTATTTATTCCTTGTGTTTTCTCTGGTGTGGTTAACCTCCTTAGGAGTGGGATGGACTAAGAGAAGGAATGGGGGCCCACAGGAGGGAGAGAAGCAGGGTATCCTAGAAGAATCTTCTTAGTCCACTGGGAACGGGGCCAGAGAATGAGGAGGGGCCACAAAAAGTAGTCTGCTACCGAGCTGGGGATGAGCCTGGAGGACTGGGTTTGGAGGAGAGGAAGGAGAGTGAAGATCAGTTGTTAGTCTATCTGCTTCATTGTCATTGGCCTACTTAGGTCTCTGGCAGGCTTGGCTATAGGGTCCCCAGAGAATGCCTGATGGAGCTGGGGGCTGGGAAAAAGCAATGAGTTGGAGGAAGGAAAGCTTGGATGGGAAGATATGTGTGATCCACTGAGGATGGGAGAGGAGTGCTGCAGCAAATGGTCTTCTACAGAGCTGGGGATGAGCCTGGGTGGGGTGGGGGGGTTGGATTTGGAGGAGAAGGGAGTTGAAGATCTGTATTTACTCAACCTGCTTGTCCTGCCTGAGTCCATGAGAAAGAGGGTTTGGGTGAACAGATTCCTCTACAAAACATCAAGATCAGCCTGAAATCACGCAATTATTATTAGCTAAATATAGATTATTGCTCATGTGTCTTGTCAAGAAACATAGATGCCTGTGGTGGATGAGATGGTTCTCCGTGTCCAGGCATCTCCTGCGAACCCTCAGCGTCTCAGTTGAATCTCTAGCATCCACACTCTGAGGGAGAAAACTGACTCCCAAAAGCCATCCTCTGTCCTCCACATATACCCCAACACATGAACACAGAACAAACAAAAAGCTAACTTAAAAAATGTTTAAACCAATCACATGTGTCCATTGTAAGCTAGGTGACAATCTCAGGTTCCCTAGCTGTGATTGCACATGAGGCTCAGCTAAGGGAGCAGGGCCCCACACTGGCCTATGTATGGCCCAGGGAGGTCACTGTCTCCTATGGGAAAAGTACCAGTGAGATTGCTTTCCTGGTTCATTTATTGTTTTCATCACCTATGCCAGTTCTCAGCAAAACATGAAAACTGAACTTTCACATAATGGAATATACGTTCCTATATTTCTTAAAGTCTTGCTTGCCTCTACAGGTGGGCAGGTTCAGAGAATTCCCTTTACCAGGATCCTTTTATTCCTCATAGCAGATTTCCATGAGGTCCATGGTGTGTTGACACCAGGCTCTGTTCTAGATCTCTTTTGTCTAGTTAAGTTCCTGTAAAGAGGATCCTGAGCATTTATCTCTCTGTGCTTCTCGGTCAAACCTCCGCCTTTTGCCCTGTAAGATTATTTAGGGATGTCTCTCAACAGGTAATCAAAGAAGAAAACCTACAGAAAAACAGTCAAGAAGTGGGAACCTACATGCTACTGAAGTTTGCTAAGCTGCGGGATGAATTTGACATTGTTGGGGATGTCCGTGGCAAAGGCCTTATGGTGGGGATAGAGATGGTTCAAGACAAGGTAACGATGTGCAGCTGGTTGGGTGGCTTGCCTGGGGCCAATAGTGGGTAATGTAGGAAACTAACAGGGTGGGATGCCAACAGATTATTCAAACTATGAATAGTTATTAGTTATTGTACATAATATATTACCAAGGTCTACAGGAAAGGTAGGAAGCCCTCAGTGCACTGCAAGAAGCCCTTATCTACCTCTGAGACTGATTAATGAGCAGGATCTGAATCTAGGAAGCCAGGCCTGGTGATGCTGCTCCATATGACTGCTCTGTGAAAGAAATTGGGGAGACCAGGGGGAGTAAAGACACCTAAGATTCGATAAGGAAGACTGGAAGTGCTCCCAAGATAGTTGCCTATAAATCATTTTAAAACTACAGATGCAGAAAAAAAAAGAAACTAGATTAGATTTTTTTTTCTTGATGTGAATGGAAGCAAAGAGGAGTGTGAACCTTTCCAGTTGTGTTCAACAGCATATTGTAAGTTCTAGATGACACAATAAAACATGAATATATATATACATATACATAAAAAAATAAAACTACAGATGCTAAGCCTTTTCCAAAAAAAAAAAAAAAAGGCTAACTTGTCCTACTATAAGGCCCATGTTTTTGTTGTGTGAAGGGACCCAGGTAATGTATGTACATTCAGGAATGAAAAGAATACACTAGAAGGAAATATTTGTGTTCATAGGCTGAGAATGAAGGGACATACACAAATGATGCAAGCTCCAGCCCAGTGTCACTAAAGTTGAAGTTGCATGCCTGAGCCCCAAGTAAAAGACCAACCTCAGTGCCTAAAGAGCTGATAGCCCCTTGGCTCCTAAGCACTTTCTTTTCCTGACCCTGAAGGGTGGACTCTTGAGGGAAGAGCAAATTCCACAAACATGGAAGATGCATGGCTCCATACCAGATCCATGGTCGTGCTGTTTAGTTGCATGTGCCCTTATGCAGCTTCTGAGGCACTTTCTGGATTTTGGAATGAAATCTGGCTCAGCTGCGCATTGTAAAGAGTTGAAGATGATTTCAACACCAACAGAACAGATCCCAAATTCAGCTTTTAAAGGGTCAACCCTTCCAACCCCTCCCCAGGCAGCCATTAACAGAGCCAGGATTCACTTGCCAGTGCATGGAGCTTCATTTTGTCTTTGAGGATTTTTGCACAAAGTAGAATAAAAATCAAATAAGCAAATACTTTTAATGTGAACCCCCCCACCAATAACCTCTGGGTCAGTAAACACCTAACAGCTTTAATTAGGGAGGCACTGACTGCTTGAGTTTCCTTTTGTTGGAGTTTTCCCCTGTGTCCCCCCCCCCCGCCTTGGAAAATACATCTTCTAACCATTCAAACACCAAATAAAAAATATTTTCTTGTTGTTGTTGTTGTTTTGTTGTGTTTTTTAATGTATTCACAGATGAGCCGCCAGCCTCTTCCTAAAACAGAAGTCAATCAAATCCATGAGGACTGCAAAGACATGGGTCTCCTAGTGGGCAGAGGTGGCATTTTCTCTCAGGTAAGAGAATGCCTTGCCAGTCAGGTAGGGTCTCCCTGGTGTTACACTATGGTAGGGTGCCCAGTTGTACTTCCTCCACATTATGATAATGCTTGGGTGTAGTTAGAAGAAATGGACAAGAGACAGCTTCTGGCCACTAGAGGGTGATGTGGTAAAGTGATTCCGTTATCCGTTTTTTTTGTAGGCTAAAGAGAGGCATAGAAAGGCCATGCAAACTAAGCAGATAATTCACAGCATGGGTGATAATAGAATCATAATACTCATGAAACATATACATATTACATACATATGTATTGTATTGTATATTAATTAGTTCTAACCCCTGGAAAAACAAACATAGGCATTCCTAACTCAGCCCTAAAGTCTGACTTTGTGAACTTGCTCAGCTTTAGTGGCCTTTACAGCAGACAGCAATCTAAGATCCATATATAATCCCAGAAAGACTATCCTAAACATGGTCCCTGATGTAGAATTCAACATCAGCCCCTCACAATGTCCTTCACCCTCATCTGGAATAATCCAAGACAGGACTTACCCTCCCCACTTCCTGGAAGTTATGGCCACTTTACTATCAGGACCCTTTTCTGACCTTGCGTTACAAGAATGAGATGATGATGATGACGATGATGACGATGATGATGATGACCACCACCAATATGACCTGCCTCTAAATCCCAAAACCTCAGGTCACTCACCAGGATAGGCTCCATGGTAGAGATTCAAGAATGAGAGTGACTTCTGCTCCTTGCAAATATTTTTATCTCTTTTCCCATTTCAAATCACTTTCTTTTATGAAACATTGTCATTGCACATATTAAGGAAGTACTCTGTAATATTTTGACATGCATATGTTATAATGTTCAAGAGATGATGTTTATCTGTCTCCTCTCATACCATTGCTTTGTGATAAGAATATTCAAAACAGTTTCTTCCAGACTTTGAAATATGCACGGCATTGCTGCACCTTTAGTCACTCCAGTGCGCAATAGAACACCAGGCTTCTTATAAATACAGTTTAATATTTCCACCCAGTTTAAAGACTCCTTGCTCTTCCCATTGTGTTGCTCCCTTCCTGGCTGAGACAATGGATACTGAACGGCTCACTTCTTGCCTTATACTTGTCAGAAAAAATTGCAGCTATCAGACAAGATCCCCAAGGAAACACTAGGAATGGTTTTCTGTTCATATCAAATGGTGTGGCTTAATTAATAAAATTCTCAGTGATAAAGATCTGATATAATTGTCCATTTGTTTAGCTTTTCTTTCAAATTCATATTAAGCTGCTGGTAGTATGCCAGGAACCAACACTGCAACGATAAATGTGTTCTGATCCCATTTTTTCATTGAGCTTACGGGATGGAAAAAGCATACAAACACAAAACTGCAATATAATACACAAGTCTCTTCTGCAGACTTAAAATGTGATGCTGTAGAAGGAGAGAGAGAAGATGGCTAGGCCAGTCATTCTGCCTAGCAGAGCCGTACCTCACTATGCAAATGGCCAAAGTTTGAGGGAAAGCACAACAGAGTGCAGAGAGCTACCCACACACCAGTGTGGCTGGAGCATCAGCTTCAGTTGATAGCTAAGAGCAGCTAGAAGTTCTGTCACCTTGTCACTCTTCTAGATATGTTGTATGTCCACAATAAGTCAAAGTGCTATTATCACCCTTACTGTATAGATAAATAAATGAGGTACCTACAAGTAAAGTAAATTACCCAGGTCCTCTGAGAACGTTCTCTAAGACAAGACTGGAGTTAGGGAGTCTGGCGGGGACGGAGGACACTGTCTGTGCCTCAACTGTGGCTTTAGAAATGGAAAGTATATTCTGGTGATAGTTTTGGGGTGAATTGCATAAGATTTGAATCTAAGGAATGAGCAAGAGTCAGGGACGAACCTTTCATGTCCGACTTCACTTAATTTGGGCATGAATCCATTCATCATTGAACATGCTCCATTTAAGGCATTTATGGGCACCTGATTTGATTAAGTGGTACAGACTGAGGTAAAGATTTCAGTTTGCCATCATCTGTATGCAAATGGTAAAATGAGGATGACTAGGGAAATCCCACTGAGAAGCTCAGTGAGGTGAGGGCAGAAGCTTAAGGAAGAACTCCTTTCAATAGACACAAGGGAAGTGGGGAAGGTAGAAACATGAAGGAATTGATGGTATGCCAAGAGTTAAGAGGACTATGGGATTACAGAAACAGAAGACAGGGGGGATGGGAAAGGGGGATGCCCAAGTGGGAAGCAAAACAGAGGTAATCAGGGAAGGACTTGGCCTGGGAAATGCCCAATGGATCTTAAGTCTTGCAGGTATCTTTAGTGTAGTGGTATCAGAAAGCTAATAAGACAGAACCCATGCTTCAATGAGTTGGGATATGACTAGGGGAACGATGGTGTGAAGACCAAAAGCCAGCAGCTATCAGCAAGTCTTTTAAATAAGATGGAGTAAAAACTGGAAGAAAGCATATGCATTTCACCTGGGAGGGATTGAGAGTCACCTCAGACTTATGCTTGGTACGTCTGAATCAGGGTTATGTAAGATTCAAGCATCTTTCTGATACTGGCTGAAAGGATGTTGAAGGAAGGTCAAAGATTTAAGAGAACACGGGGATGTTTCCTGGAATGAAAGCAATGATCCAGGGTCAAAAGCTGACGTGAACCATTTAGAACTGAAGAGTCAAGACATATCATTCTCTGAGCCTTTGGGAAAGATAAAAGAATACATGTGGGAACAAACTGCTTTAAAGAAAGACTTGGGGGGAGGGCTGGAGAGATGGCTCAGTGGTTAAGAGCACTGTCTGTTCTTCCAGAGGTCCTGAGTTCAATTCCCAGCAATCACATGGTGGTTCACAACCACCTATAATGACATCTGGTGCCATCTTCTGGCATGTATATGTAATAAATAAATAAAATGAGAGAGAGAGAGAGACTTGGTCTGAGAGGTTTGATTTCCTTCAAGGAAATAGGAACCATGATTACTTATGAAATGAAGTGGGAAGCATAGAAGTTGGTTAAACGATGCTAAGAAGAAAACTCAGAGTTTAGAAGGAAAATGATAGGAAGCTGGTAGAGGAAGAGAATAGCCTCAGGAGCCAGCAGAATGTTGGAGATGCAAACATCTGGTAGTGTCACTAGGGTCTGCTGTGTGATTGCCGTATATGTCTCAGCCGTATTGCATGGCCACATGAGTGAAGCAACACCGGGCTAGAAATGTGTGCAAAACAAAGGGGGAGAGAAAGAGAGAGAGAGAGAGAAAGACAGAGAGAGAAAGACAGAGAGAGACAGAGAGAGACAGAGAGAGACAGAGAGAGACAGAGAGAGACAGAGAGAGACAGAGAGAGAGACAGAGAGAGAGAAGAGGAGAGAGAGAGAGAGAGAGAGAGAGAGAGAGAGAGAGAGAGAGAGAGAGAGAGAGAGAGAGAGAGATGTTCCATTGGCTTCGTTCTCCAAGCTGTGAGACGACAGAAGGGCGAGGCCTGAGCAGAAGGATGTGATCAGAAGACAATGAAGGAATGAGCCACCTAAAGTTCTTATAAAAATGGTGGGCACAGTGGGAAACAGCAACTGGCTTATTCCAGCATCAAAGTTGAACATGTGTAGATGTAGAATAGTGGAGATGAAGGTAGTAACTAGGAAAGGTGATGTTTTGTGATTGTGAAAACTGAGCATGAGGAGGTGGTGAGGTAAGATGTCAGGGAAGGTGGTAGAAGGACATGCAGGTAAACAGATGTCACAAAGAAAAAAAATGTCAGCAAGATGATATAAGGATCCATGTAAAGACCTGAAAGAGCCCAGGAGGGAGGGAGAGGCATTCAACCTAGTGAGAGAAATATCAGAAATAGGGTGAAAATATTCCTGGTTTGGGATTCTTGGTTTAATCCATTTTCTGGAAGTGCCATTTGATTATCTGATGATTCAAGCTCTGTTTTCCTCTGCCCCTCAGACTTTCCGCATCGCACCCCCTATGTGTGTCACTAAGCTGGAAGTGGATTTTGCATTTGATGTACTTCGCACTGCCTTAATTCAACACACGGCAAGAAGAGCTAAGTAAGACCTCTACCGATGAGAACAAGTCTCAAGAACTTCTCAACTATGTGCAGAGATGAATTTGAGGAGTGTTGAAGCCACAGTATTAGGTGAAAAACTGTAGCTCTTCCATAATAATTGTAAAAGATATGGTTGACTACCTACTGGTCGTATTTGTCAGTAGAGCACCCATTCTCCTTGCAATTCCATCCTTCAAGCAAAGAATCTATGACTTGATCAAAGAATAAATACTAGTCTGTGTAGATTAGCCTTGGCTAATGTTTTTCCCATTGCATTAACTGATTTGTAACTGAATACATGGCATATGTGTCATCAATGAGTCATGAAGGAAACCCTTTCCATGCTAATGCCTCTGGGAAAACATTTCTCCATCCCTCATGCTTCAACTCAGATGTCTCTTGTCTCCCTGGAAACACTGCATCTCATGATGGGGTTTCCCGGTTCCCAGCAGGCATCTGGAAGTCATGAAGCAGCCATCAAACCTGGTCACTACACTATGTCTGGAAAGTGGTTGGAAGCTGAGTGATTAGTAATGTCCATGAGTCCAGGAGCCACCCTATCTCAGGGTTTCTTGATTTATGAAATAATAAATCCATTGTGCTGCTTATGAGTTTTAATATTTTTCATTATTGTAGCCCAGAGCATCTTGGGAAACAATGCAAAAAAGACCTTAGGGAAATAGATGTACTCCTAACCTTTAACTCCCTGAAAATACGTATCAGAGCCCATTTCTCTTCTTTGTTATTCCTGCCATCATCTCATATTCATCCAAAGCCTTATGTCAATACACATGTAATTTCCTGAACTCTAGTGACTAGTATATACAGCCATAAATATTCTTTCCTATAGGTGTTATCTGACCTGTGTTACAGAACCAGCAATACTTTTTTAAAAAAATTTAACATACTCTCTGAAATGTATTTAGCAGTAAACTTCATATAATTACCACAAATGAGAGAACATAACCATTTATGAAGTAACCATGAAAACAGAAAACAAGGCTGAGGAACATCCATAAAGTGTTTGCCTCACAAATACAGGGACCTCTGTTGGATCGCCCACATATGGTAGTAGACACTTGTGTTCCAGCACTGGATAGGTTGATATAGGAAAATCCCCAAAACTCACTCTCCAGCCAGCCAGTCCCAGAACAGTGAGAGCCCTGTCTCAAAAAACAAGCTGACTAGCCCTGAGGAATGACATCCCAGCTTGACCTCTAACCTCCATACTCAATTGTACACACCCACCCAAATTAGTAATTTTAAGATCCTGTTCCCAGGAGATACAGTTGACAAATGTTTTCAGTCTAAGAACTATTTTAAGAGAATGTTAGAAGCCTGTTAAAAATTATACTAGCAACCTGACCAAGACCTTCTCCTAAACAAAAGCATCTGAAGAGCTAACTTAATCAGCATGTGATTTGGATATGTATTTAAAAAGATGTCCCAGTTTGAAGCCATCTCCCAATTGTCTTAGCCTCCTGTGACGTCTCTTCTAACACATCCTACATGTTGCTAGCAGTTTTGTTTCCATCCGGCACTGACTTAAACATAGCATTCCCTAGTACGAAGCCTCCCACCTTCTCCTCAGTGTCCCTCAGACAAAGTCACATTCCCTTAGCATGGACCCCACACTCTCTAGGATCCGTCTTCTTCCCAGGGTCACTCAGACAATGTCACATTCCCTTAGAATGGAACCCTATGCCCTTCAGAATCCAAGAAGAGCAAATACCACAAATGTTCAGTTGGGCACCATGGAAAGGTCACTGAATTAAGAGAGCAAAGGACTTGCCTTCTCCGCTTGGTTCTTCTACTTAATTTGCTATAAATGACCTTAAACAAGCCTTTTAACCTTTCTTAGCCTCGGTTTCTTCCTAAATGTATTAGCTTGCCATTGCTACTTCCTGGAGTTGTCTCAGGAGTGAAGTGAGTCAGTGGATATAAAACTCTGAAAAATCAACGAACCCCGTAAATGGAAATTCCCTCTTTCAAACTAATTCTTTCTTTCCTCCACAACTAACATTTCCCCCAGGAAGAATTTCTATGTTCCATTTCTGCTTCCTTGCCTCCAAGCTAAACCCAGTCACCACAGTCTCCTTCCTGCCATTAATTCCTTGGAAAGAGCTTTGTCCAAAGATCACACAGATGACTTCTTTTAGGCCAATTGTGTCTCCTTTGCAGGTTGTTTATCCTAAGCAATTTTTTTGCATAACATCTTCCTTGGCTTCTGAAATGTGGTTCTTCCACCTCAGGCGGCTCTTTCTCGGGCACTTTGCTAGAAAGTTCTCAACTTGATTATTAATTACATTCTGAGTTGTCTCTCCTACCATGCTGTGTTCTCTGCCTGTAATCAACATATCCACATTTGAAACACTGACCTACTTTAACTATGCCAATGACTTTAAATCCCAAGAATTCTCTGAGCTCCATCTTCAGGATTACAGTTTTCTGAATGCTTCTGCTTGGAAGCCACAGAACATTTTAAGTTTTAAATCTCTCCTCACACATTCTCTCTCTCTCTCTCTCTCTCTCTCTCTCTCTCTCTCTCTCTCTCTCTCTCTCTCTGTCTCTGTCTCTGTCTCTCTCTCTCTCTCTCTCTCTCTCTCTCTCTCTCTCTCTCTCTCTCTCTCTCTCTCTCTTTCTCTCCAAGTTGTCCTTTAGCTCTTCATCTAACTAAATTTCATTAATATTTTTAGTAGAACTTTTCAACATGACCCATTTATATCAAAACTGCCTTAATTTGGACAATCATATTTGCTAAACAACTTAATCTACCTCTTAACTGGTACACCTGGTTATGGTGGACTTGAAGTCCTTGCTCTTCCTCTGGGAGCTGCCAGAGTCCATGCCCTTCATCTTTCAATGCTGTAGAGCATCATTGGTGACATCTGAGATGAAGTTCTGGCATAGAAAGATGAGCTGAAGCTTCAAGGCCCTTCCTGTCCATTCTCCATACGAAAATCAATGACATTCATTCACCTGATAAATAATCCAAGTCTCGTGTTCCTAGAAGCTTTGAGTGTTCCCTATTGATCATGGAACAACGTTTAATCTCCTACGACATGGCTTTCCACACATTTTTCGCAAAGCCATTTTGTTGCTTTGTTTCCATCATTTTTACTGTACCATGAACCTGGACTTGGCGTCTGTGTTCACTGGAAAGCTCTTCCTTTCTTCTTTTCTCAGTGGAAACTGTGGTGTCAGAGAGTTCAGACAAGAAAGCATGCTTCTCACACTGGCTCCTCAAAACCTTCCTGTTCCTGACACTGCTTTTCCAAATGAAAAGAGAACACCATTGCAAATACAACGTATGGTAGCCATTTAGATATTTAGTAGAATATGCAGATGAAACAATAAGATTCAATTTAAGGCCAAGAACAATAACAAAACCCAAAGGCCTGTTTTTTACTCAGGCTGTGGTCCTTATGGGTTGCAGAATAATAATCAATATACATAATATTTCTCTCTTCTATTTTCTGGAAAAGGAGCTGAGCCATCTAGTTGTTCTACTAAAGTTATGGAATGCATTCCCTGTGGTTTTCTGAATCCTACAGAATCATGTATCTACCTCACAGTAGACTCTGCTAGGCTCTCACCCCCACTTACAAGGAGGCATCTTATATTAGCCTTCGTTTTATTGGATTTTGTTCTGCTTTTGTTGTCTTGATTTGTTGGAATAGAGCCCTTGGAACTAGCTCCTTTGTAAAGGAAATAAAAAGGTTGATTTGACTTCCTGGTACTAGAGGGAGAACACAAGGTCAGGCAGCATATGTGATAAAGATGCTTTCAAATCACGGTAGAGAGCAAAGAGACAAGTGGTGTATACAGAAGAGAAAACAGAAGACGTGAACTTGCTTCATCACAAATGGCTATGGCAGTAATTATTCCAGCCTGGCGAGAAAATGGACTCCCAAGAGAAAAGCAGTTATCTATTCATGTAGGTTGCCCTCTCATGACCCAACAACATCTGCCGCACTGGAGACAAGACATTCAAATCCTGACAAAAGGCCAATCCTGACCAAAAACAAGTCCAAGAGGTAGCCAGGTGCTCGGCTCCATCTCTGGGGTTTACAGGGTGCATGGCTCTAACTCAACTCCCCGATGACAATGAGAGACCGCAGCTCTTTCTTGAAAGGAGATGAATATGAGCACACATCACAGACCTGGAGCAGGAATGACATGGTGCCTGAGACCATGGATGGCCAGTCGTTCCTCTTCCTGGCTTCCAAACAGGAAGGCACCCTTCTCTGTTCCATTTGGAGTCGTGGGCAGAAGTTTAGCACCACCATTTCTCTCCCTTCCATTTTCTGCTCTACCCACAGGAGGTGGGATATAAGCCAGCTTGCATAAGACTAGGAGGCTGCATTCTTGCCAACTTTTTCCCCTTTCCTGCTAAAATAGCCTCAAGTGACGATAACAAATCTTAACTCAAACTTCTTTCCACACATGGAACATATTGATAGTTAACCGTGTGATTAGAATACAGTGGTAAAATGTTAACTACTGTTTTAAAATATTTTGGATACCAATCCACTCAAAAAGGAGTAAGTTCTTAAAATCACACAGAGCTTAAGTTGTAAGATTGATGATCCGAATTATTGTGACACCTACAAACAAGTGACAAAATGATAAACTACACTCCTGTTTAGATCTTTAAGATTCCATTTGTGTTTTAACTTTCCAGTACTTTTGTCTCTCGGTATTCTTAGGGGATTGTTTCCAGGGCCCTGTGCAGATACCAAGCCTGAGGGTGCTTGATCTATTAAGTGTACAGCAAGCAAAAGTAAAAAATTAATAACAGGTAGCAGATAAATAGAAGTGGCAAACAGATAGTAAAGCAGATGCCCATAGCATCCAGAAGATATGAGTGCAACATCCTGATTCAAAGAGAAAGACTTTTAAGCAGAGCATCGAAGCACGGGCTTACAGTGAGCCAAACTGACTGGAAAGTGGGGCAGTCTGCTGGGGTTTCTGACTGAGATTTCTCTCGGTGGATGAGCTTCCAACTTCTTTATCCCAACTCAGGAACTGTTACACCAATAGGATAAAGAACTGTACCCTGTGTTGGCAGTAATTTACCTTCTAGCTGATCTTAAGGACACAGTGCTTTTTTAAAAAGGTATTTATGTTTTTATTTTTTATAATTTTATTAATTTATTCAGATTACAACTAAATTATTATCCCATCACTCACTCATCTCCTTCGGTTTCTCCTACTCTCCCACCCCAACCCTATTCCCCTCCCCTAGGTCTATGGCCAAGGAGGACCTCCTCCCCTCTATATGGCCATAGGTTATCGATTCTCATCTTGGTAGCCTGCTTATTCTTTCTTTGAGTGCCCTCAGGCCTCTCCACCCAGAGGAGGTAGTCAAATATGGGGCATTAGAGTTCATGTCAGAGTGAGTCCCCGCTCTCCACATAACTGTGGAGAATGTCCTGACCATTGGCTAGATCAGAGTAGAGGTTTGATGTTTACTACATGTATTGTCCTTGGTTAGTGCAATAGTTTGAGCAGACACCCCTGGTTCCTGATCCACCTGTCCTGATGTTCTTCTTGTAGATTTTTAGGACCCCCTGAGTTCTTCTAGTTCCCCATCTCCTATATTTTTCTTACATAGAGTCCCAGTGGGATCTCCTCACATCTATCCCAATCTCCTGGTAAGTGAAGGCTTTCATAGGACATGCCTTTGGGACTAGTGCCCAAGTATAAGTGAGTATATACCATGTGAGTCTTTCTGCTTCTGGGTTAACTCACTCAGTATGAGCATTTCTAGCTCCATCCATTTGTTCACAAATTTTGGGAATTCCTTGTTTTTAGTAGCTAAGCAGTATTCCATAGTGTAAATGTACCACAGTTTCTTTATCCATTCTTCAACTGAGGGACATTTAGGCTGTTTCCAGGTTCTGGCTATTATGAATAAGGCCACTATGAACATGGTTGAGCATATGTCCTTGTTGTGTGGTGGAGCATTATCTGGGTATATTCCAAGGAGTGGAATAGCTGGGTCTTGAGGAAGCCCTATTCCAAGTTTTCTGAGATAGCACCAGATAGATTTCCAAAGTGGCTGTACTAGTTTGCATTCCCACCAGCAATGAAGGAGTGTTCCTCTTTCTCCACATCCTAGCCAGCATGTGGTGTCACTTGAATTTTTGATTTTAGCCATTCTGATGGGTGTAAGATGGAATCTCAGAGTCGTTTTGATTTGCATTTCTCTGATGACTAAAGACACTAAGCACTTCTTTAAGTGTTTCTCAGCCATTTGATACTTCTCTGTTGAGAATTCTCTGTTTAATTCTGAGCCCATTTCTCAATTGGGTTATCTGGTTTTATGATGTATAATTTCTTGAGTTCTTTATATATTTTGGATATTAGACCTTTGTCAGATGTAGGGTTGGTGAAGATCTTTTCCCAGTCTGTAGGCTGTCGCTTTGTTCTCTTGACAGTGTCTCCTGCCTTACAGAAGCTTCTCAGCCTCATGAGGTCCCATTTATTAATTGTTGACATTTAGGCCTAGGCTGTTGGTGTTCTGTTCAGGAAGTTGTCTCCTGTGCCTATGTGTTCCACGTTCTTCTTCACTTTTTCTTCTAACAGCTTTAGTGTCTCTGGTTTTATGTTGAGGTCTTTAATCCACTTGGACTTGAGTTTTGTCCATGGAGACAAATATGGGTCTAATTGCATTTTTCTACACGTAGACATCCAATTAGACCAGCACCATTTGTTGAAGATGCTATCCTTTTTCCATTGAATAGATTTGGCTTCTTTGTCAAAAATCAAATGACTATATGTGTGTGGATTCACTTCTGGGTCTTTGATTTGATTCCATTGATCAACCAGGGAAATGGATAATTTTCTTGATCGATTCCACTTGCCAAAGTTGAATCAAGATGAGATAAACAAACTGAATAGTCCTATTCCTCCAATAGAAATAGAAGCAATCATTGATAGTCTCCCAACCAAAAAAAGCCCAGGGCCAGATGGTTTCAGCGTAGAATTCTACCAGATCTTCAAAGAAGAACTAATACAGATAGTCTTCAAGCTATTCCAAAAGATAGAAATGGATGGAACATTACCAAATTTATTCTATGAGGCCATCGTCACATTGATACCTAAACCTCACAAAGACCCAACAAAGAAAGAGAATTTCAGACCAATTTCTCTTATGAACATTGACGCAAAAATACTCAATAAAATACTCGCAAAACAAATACAAGAACATATCAAAGATATCGTTCAACATGACCAGGTAGGCTTCATTCCAGGCATGCAGGGATGGTTTAACATATGGAAATCCATCAATGTAATCCACCATATAAACAAACTGAAAGGAAAAACCCACATGATCATCTCCTTACTTGCAGAAAAAGCATTTGGCAAAATCCAACATCCATTCATGTTTAAAGTTTTGGAGAGATTGGGAATACAAGGCACATACCTAAACATAATAAAGGCTATATACAGCAAGCCAATAGCCAACATCAAATTAAATAAAGAGATACTCAAGGAAATTCCTCTAAAATCGGGGACCACACAAGGCTGCCACTTTCCCCATGTCTCTTTAATTTAGTTCTTGAAGTTCTAGCCAAAGCAATAAGACAACAAAAGGAGATCAAGGGGATGGATCCAAATGGGAAAGGAGGAAGTCAAATTATCCATATTTGCAGATGATATGATAGTGTACATAAGTGACCCCCAAAATTCCACCAGAGAACTCCTACAGCTGATAAACCCCTTCAGCAAATTGGCTGAATACAAAATTAACTCAAAAAAGTCAGTAGCCTTCCTATATATAAATGCAGAGGAAGAAATTAGGAAAACTACACCCTTCAAGATAGCCACAAGCAATATAAAATATCTAGGAGTAACTCTAACCAAGCAAGTGAAGGACTTGTTTGAAAAAACTTTAAATCTCTGAAGAAAGAGATTGAAGATGACGTCAGAAGATGGAAGGATCTCCCTTGTTCGTGGATCGGGAGAATTAACATAGTAAAAATGGCCATCTTACCAAAAGCAATTTGCAGATTCAATGCAATCCCTATCAAAATATCTACACAAGTTTTTAAAGACCTTGAAAGATCAATTCTCAACTTGATATGGAAAAACAAAAACCCAGAATAGCTAAAACAATCTTACACAATAAAAGATCCTCAGGAGGAATCTCCATACCCGATCTCAAGCTGTACTATAGAGCAATAGTAATTAAAACTGCATAGTACTGGCACAGCAATAGAACAATGTTTTTAACACCTTAGCTGATGGCTGGTTTTTTGTTTTTTTGTTTTTTGTTTTTTCTTTCTCTCTCGCCATTACAGAGGCAGGGGCTAGCCTGACCCAGGGCAGAAAGCTTACAGAAGACACTGGTTAAACATGTGTGAGTCTGAGACAAAGGAGGGCCTCCTTGCTGCCAGAGTCTGCTTTTGATGCACCTAAGCAACATGACAACTTATCAGTAAAATGATTATTATGAGGCTTGAGTCCTTTAAATGGGCAGATGTAAATTTTGCATATAGCCTTCAAACATGCCCCTTAAATCACAACTATATTATTTACAATACATAATATAATATAAACTTATCACTGTGTATGGAATAAATACAAAACAGATCTGTACATGTCCGGGATGGCTATTTTGGTTGTCAACTTGGCACCATCTGGCATGAACTAAGACCCAAAAATGGCTAGGCACACCTGTGAGGGAGTTTTGCTTAGTTGGATCATTTGAAGTGGGAAGATCTACTTCTAATCTGAAACATACATACATACACACACACACACACACACACACACACACACACACACACACACACACACATCTTTAATCCAGATTTTTTGGGGTGGGACGAACTCCTCTAGTTAGATAGCCTATATAAAGAACATGGAAAAAGGAAGATTCTCCTTTTCCTTGCTTGTTCTTGGCCTCGTTAGCAGTAGAGCCTACTTCTTCAGGAGTCCAGCACATACCAGCTGAGACATCCAGCCTTGAGGACTAAACAGCTGGATTTTTGGACCTTCTGTTCATAGCTGGACCACTTCCTGTAAGTCATTCTAATTAAATCCCATTTATGCACATATACATGGGATATATTATATATGTGGGATTTACTATATATAATACATGTAGAGAGAGTCCTGTTACTCTAGGCAAGCCTTGAATAATACAATGTCCACTTCACATACAAATTTTTCAGATGCGTTTAGTCAACAGTTGGCTGAATCCTTCAATGAGGAACCTCAGGACCCAGAAAGCCGACTCTAATTCACATTACCCTTAGAAGACATCTCTGAACTTTAGGAGGGCTCAATTCCTCAGGCATCTTGAAATCACACTCAGATCTCACCTTTTCTGCAGTGAGCAACAAACGATGGCAGAAAGCATCTGCCTCTTCGTCATCAGCATGTTACCAGAGAAGCATCGCAAGCATCATTTGCAGGTAGCATTGAAAGAGTGCTGGGTCCTGCACACAGTTTACTGCTATACACTTAAAGTGAAAGCCCAATCAGGAAATACTGCTCCATTTGTCCAGTTGCCATTAGCAGCAAGGGTTGGAAAATAGAATTTACAAAAGTTTAGATTGATGGGACTTGTGAGTCTGCATGTGGGGCAAAGCCAAGATCCAGCAGCTTTCTCCCCCTGCTAGCAGTTGCATCTCTCACATGCCACAATTTGGTCTTTCACACTGGACGGCATAGCAGGATGCAGAAAATTCTCAAAAGGGGGCCTGAGACACCATTTATAAAAAGATTCCTTTTTCACAATCTCACAGTTAAGGTTCTGACATATAGAAATGTTCAAACACTTTAATATGCTCATGTAAGAAGTTGGTTGAAACCTTGAGACTTCAGCGAGCAGGAAATCTGCACTGCACATAAATAAATAATGATATTACTGTCTCTGTCATCAAGTTGCCAGGGAAAACATGAAAATATTACTGCTACCTGATGTCTCGTCTCCACCAGACAAGAGTTCAACAATGAGGAAGAGGACATGTGTCTTGTACAACTTGAAAACAAATGAAATTTAACAGAAGGAAGGTCCACTGAATTAAATTGAGAGGAGTCAGAGAAACAAAGGCTTAATGATTATAATCCCTTTGAGTTTTGTGAGGATAAAAGAGATGCTTCTAGGCTAGGTTGGTGGCAGATACAGATTGTTGGGTAGCTCTGAATGAACTGGGGAAAAAGATCCAGCCTGGAAAGCAGCCATAACAGAGATCTCAAGAACTGCAAAGACTGAAACGAAAACAATTTAATTAGATAAAACAGTATAGACACAGACATGCGAGCAAATTAACATCTCTTAGCTGTAACTTTCTCCTGTCCCAAAATGAGAAGTATAACTCCAAGAAAGCCTGGAAAAAGCTGACTAAGAAAATATGTGGCTGGGTCACTCACTCTACATAGGGTTTGCTGCCTCATATGTTTGTTTCTTTGTCTTTTTTTTTTTTTTTTTTTTTTTTTTTTTTTTGGTCCTAGTATTTATTTTTCTGCACTCGAGTGACCCTATATCCGAGTGCATTGCAAGGCCCAAGCCCAGAGTCCCTGCCTTTTCACAGACTGCACTTGACTCACAGTGCTTTGAACTGCTTGTTGTGTGTGCCACTGCTCCTGGCTGTCATTCTCTCTTGATGATGACCATTGTGACTGGGTTGGGATGCAATCTCAAAGCAATGCTAATTTGCATCGTACTAATGACTGAGGGTTTTGAACACTTAATAAATATTTATTGGCCATTTGTATGTATTTAAAAACTGTATGTCATTCTGTTATTCATTGGCAGTTTTGTTTTTATAAAGTTCAGCTCTTCCTGGTCTTTATTCCACATATTAGACCCTAATCTGAAGTATAGTTGTCAAAGACTTTTTTTCTCATTAATTTAGAGGAACAGAAGAAACTTAGTGCTCCACCCCTATGCTAATTTAACATCTCTGTGGCCTTTGAGACTGTTGGTCACAGGCTTCTAGAAATTCTCTTTTCCTCCATTTATTCCTTTCTTTCTTACTCTTTTTTATTTTTGACACAAGATTTTAGGTTGTAGCCCAAGATGGCATGGACCTCACCATGTATCCTAGGCTAGCCTCAAGTTCTTTGCAGTTCTCCATCCTCGACCTCTCCTGTGCTTGGGTTACAGGTGTGTCCCACCACAAAGAGCCTTTACCCTCACTCAAAACATTACTGCAGTAGCTGGAAACTGGAAAAGAAACCTAGATGTCACTCAACAGAAAAATGGATAAACAAAATGTGGTACATTTACATAATGGAGAATACTCAGCTGGTTTTAAAAAAATGGCATCATGAAATTTGCAGGCAAATGGATAGAACTAGAAAAAAACATCCCGAGTGAGGTATCACAGACCTAGAAAGACAAATATGGTGTGTACTCACTTACATGTGGATATTAGCTGGTAAGTCAATGACAACCAAGTTATAATAATCTCCAGAACCACTAAGGACAAATATAGATTAAGGGACCAGGGATATAGATAGATCTTGTTAGGAAACAGAAATACAATAGATAATTATGGGTGGATGAAGGACTGGGATGTGAGGATAAATTAGGGAGGAGGAGAAAAAACGGAATTGAAAAATGGAGTACAGTTAAAACATAAGGGGCATTTGAAGGTTGTTATGGAAACCTAATACAGTAGAAAATTGCTAAAATATACATATATGAAGGTAGTCTAAATATAATTGCCAATTAATGAGGGAGACAGAGCCCCAACTGACCACCTCTTGTCAGGAAATGAAACTTCCAGTACTGGGGTTGGGTTGCATCTAATTGAGCTGTTGGCCAAAGGAGTCCTATGGGAATTCCAAACAACACAGGTTGTTGCCAAGACAATCGGTTGATCTTCCCAAGGTCCCATTGCTGAAGACCACACCTACAAAATTCATTAAACATGGGAACCTTGAGCTGCTGTCTACACAGAACCTTCACCCTTATGTTCTAGCATCTTTGGGGCAGGAAGATAGTCTGCACGCTACCAAAGAGAGACATAAACACCAAGCCAGCCACAAACCCCTTTATCTACAGTGGTATCCTGACTGTAAGATCTCTCAGGTCAGCAGTTCTCAACCTGTGGGTTGTGACTGTTTGAGGATCACATATCAGATATACACATTATGACTCATAACAGTAGCAAAATTACAGTTATAGAGTAGCAATGAAATAATAGTATGGCTAGGGGTCACCACAAGATGAGAAACTGTATTAAAGGGTCACGGCATTAGGAAGGTTGAGAACCACTGCCCTAGGGCAATGGTGGCACACAGCTTGTGGGAGTAACCACAGCCGCTATCTGATTTGATAGGCCCACTCCACAGGATGAAGCCAATACCCAACATGCCTTGCATGAACGAGAACAGACACTAGATAGCCCAGAAACCTAGGGTAAAACCAAATACTACTGGTCTTAAAAACAATAAATAAGCCACAGTGGCGGTTCATGCACTTAATCTAAGCACTCAAGAGACAGAGGCAGGCCTGTTCTACAAAGTGAGTCCAGGACAGGCAGGGGTATTACACAGAGAAACCCTGTCTTGAAAAACCAAAAAAATGAAAAAATTAAAATAAATAAATAAAACACAATAATAATATTCTAAATGATATTCTGATCTACTCATAGTCATCATCAAATAAGCTTCCTCTTACAACAGATTGGGATGAATATAGAGACCCAAAAGTCTTGGAACACTCAACCTTAAATGGGATGTCTCCGTCTATTCCCTCCTGTCAGGATTCAGGGAACCCTGTATGAGAGGAGGCAGAAAGAGTGTTAAAGGCCAGAGTGGATGGACACCACCAAGAAAACAAGCCTCTCTAAATCAACATGAGCAAAGCTCATATTGAGGGCACAGATACTGAGGCAGCGCGCACAGCACGCACAGGGCCTGCACGGGTCTGCACCATGGTCTCAGCATATATACCATGGCTTTCGCTTTAGTTACCGTTCTTATGGGATTCCTGAGTGTGTGAACAAGTGGACATCTGATTCTTGGGCCTTCTCTTGGGTGCCTTTTTCCTTCTGTTGGTTGGTCATGTCCAATTTTGATGTGTTTGGTTTTTGTTTTATCTTATTATAGTCTGTCTTGTTACTTTTCATTATCTCTCAGAAGCCTGTTCTTTCCTAATGGGAGACAGAAAGCGATCTGGATGGGAGGAGGGATAAGGAGGAACTGTGAAGAGTAGAGGGAAGAAAAACTGTAGTCTGGATATATTGTGTGGGAAAAGAATCAATAAAGGGAAAAAAAAAAAACCTGTTCCTCCCTCCCCGCCCCCGCCCCCGCCCCCACCCCTCAAGGCCTTTTCCTCTCACACGTTGGGTTTTTTTCTTCATTTGCTTCTTATTGCTTGTGTATACCTCGACTTTCCCCTAACCTGTTCCTTAACCGGAACACTCAGCCATCATCCAGGGCAACTTTTCCATGCAGATTCTGAGAAAGCAGAGCACATCTCCAGGGCAACCTCCTCTCGCACTCATGTGTTCCCATTGTCAACAGTCATCTGCTTGTGTATTTTCCACTGTCTGTCGCATTATCTGCCTCCTCCCTGAAGGACACACTCAATCCCGGCTGAGGAAAACATTAACTGCTCTACTGTCTCCTTGCTCTGTGTGTGTGTGTGTGTGTGTGTGTGTGTGTGTGTGTGTGTGTGTGTGTGCGCGTGCGCGCGCGCCTGTCATTGTCAGCCTTAGCCACACTTTGGATTCTAGCTCCTCTTTTCGCCATCACGCTTACTGCCTGTTTACCTGCTGATCATAGGTCAATTGCTTTGTCAAACTGCCCCAGACATCATGGCTGTTGTGACTGACTAAGGAGTTCTTAGCTGGTGTTTGGCACACTGTGGACTTTTTTAGTTCTACTTACTGCTCTATTTGTTCCCTTCCTTGTCACATTGTCCAGACTGGCAGCCAGCAATTACTTCATCATCCGGTGCAAGAGCAGAGCGCTCAGCTGCTTCTTTCTCTAATTCTTCTCCTGTTCCAATGAAAACTCCAACTGGCAGCATCACTGATTGCTACTTGAAGTAAAAATTTAAAAACAGAAAAAAAAAAAAAAAAAAAAAAAGGAGCTTGAAGGACAGTGGAAATTATGCCAGAAATAAAATGTGTTTTGTGAATTTTTCCTTGTAAGATGGCCTGTGGAGGGATGGTAAATATAAGTTAATCCTACTAGGGATGTTCCCTTCTCTGTCCCAGCTGTAGAGTGTTCTAGCTACCACCATGAGGGACCCCACCCATGAATACACGGCAAGGAGGGCCAGATCTGTGTTTCTTGGGTGTTCAGTGCCAGGTACTTCTTTACCCTTGTCACCATCCCTTGAGTCAACTCTTAGACTGCAGGAGCCCTGTCCAATAAACTCTGTCTTTTTCTTTATCAATACTCCACCATCCATCTTGCTTTTAGCAGGCAGCTCTTCTGCCCAGTTACATTATCTTCCCCTCCCCAACAGAATCTTAGCACCCATAATAACTTCCTCTGGGCAGGTTTTTGGAAGAAAGAAGCAGATTTTGCCATCACTTCATTTTTTTTTTCAGTGTAGTAAAGAAAGAAAAGAACACATTTTTCTGTATTAATATTGGAAGATTCAGATCTTGCCCTCTTGGATATACCTTTCAGAAATGCATGGTTTCCGAATGCACAATTGTTTTTAAAAATGTTTTTTTAAAGGAACCCAATTCAGAGACTTGGATTCTTGATTTCACAACCTGCTGTAAACTCTGCAGTGAGCAAAACAGGATAATGTCGGGAGAAAAGAGGAGAAAAGAAGCACACAGAAGAGAAGAAATAACGCAAGTGAGGTATTCAATAATGGCTATTTCCAGGGTATATAAAAAGCTTCTCAAAGAATTCAAAGCAGCCTCTAAAGTAGTGTAAGAGGGAAGTTGGGCAGTTATGGTGCACCCTGGGCAGAGGCAGGTGGAACTCTTGAGCTCAAGGCCAGCCTGGACTACAGAGTGAGCTCCCAGGACAGCCAGGGAAATTAGGTAATTATATTATAATCTCAAAAAATAATAGAAATAATAAAAATAGGCAAAGGAAGTATGCATGTGGCTAATAAGCACAAGAAAACAATCTCAACACTGTTTAGTGTTAGAAAAATGAAAATCAAAAATAATAATGTGGGTAGGGAGATGACGTGGCGGGTAGGGAGATGACATGGTGGGTAGGGAGATGACACAGTGGGTAGGGAGATGACGCGGTGGGTAGGGAGATGATGCGGTGAGTAGGGATATGATGCAGTGACTAATGTTCTTGCCAGATAGTCACGATGGCCTGAATTTAGATCATCAGAACTTGCATAAAACAGGACACAACAGAATCACCTGTAATCCCAATGTTGCCATGGTTAAGCAGGATGTGGGAACCAGGAAGTTCCCAGGAAACTCAGTGGCCCAGCTAACCTGGAGGATGCAACAGTGAACTAGAAGAAATGCTGTCTCGAGCTAAAAGGCAAGGACTGAAATCCAGTGTTTTCTGATGTCCACAAGGGCACTATGGAGTCTCTCTCTCTCGTCTCCTCTTCTCTCTCTCTCTCTCTCTCTCTCTCTCTCTCTCTCTCTCTCTCCCTCTCTCTCTCTCTCTCTCACACACACACACACACACACACACACACACACACACACACAAAGATAAACAAAACAGTAAGCATGGGCTACTACCTCACACTCTAGTTTTTTAGGTTTTTTTGCAAGCAGGAAATAGGAGTTGCTAAATGAAATGTGAACTCGGAGTACTTGCATATGTCTCTTAATAACATTTTGATGTGGACACTAATATTAGGGTTCCTCAGAGAGCTAAATGTAGAGTTTGCTATTTTGGCCAATAACTACACTTCTGAAGATAATGCCCAAAAGAATTAGAAGCCAAGACTCAGATGTTTATACACTCAACTTGCTAAAATCACAGTTCACAATAACTAAGAGGTTGAACAATACAACTATCCATCAACAAACAAATGGTTAAACAAAATGTGGCATGTGTAAACAATGAATATATTATTATTAAATATATCCAATGTATTGGATATATTATTGTACTTGTTTTCAATTTTTAAAAGGGAAGACTTCCTGGCACACGTTATAACATAGACAAGTCTTAAAACAAAAATGATGAATAAATAATCCAGCACATAGCCTACGTTTCCCTCACAAGAGACAACTAGAATAGTCACAAGGAGGCAGAATGTACAGCTGTTACTGCCATGGGCTGAGGGACACAGAAAATCATGGTCGAATGAGTAGCTTCTGCTGAAAACGATGACATTCTAAAGCTGACAGTAGTGGTCAATAACTCTCTAGCATGATGAACACACATGGTATGGCTGAACTCAATCCTTAAAAAGCGACTAACATGGAATGTTGTGTAACAATTTTTAAAAGCTTGTAAAGTATATGTCCCAAGAGCATGTCTTTCTGTAAGAGTAGAGGGAACCATTGCTACAGACATGTAAATGAGGACAATGAGAAAAACAATTGCTTTAAGTAAAGTGGGTTCCATTTCATATCTAAGCGCAAAAAAAAAAAAAAAAAAAAAAAATTGTTCGGTGTCACAGGGAAAGTCATCCATCTCCTTCATATGTAAGGTTGGGTTGTTTTGTCGTTGTTGTTTTGTTTTAAAAGCAGATGCTTGTTGTGGTTGTTTTTCCTCCCAACTCTAAGCTCCAAGAATAATGACTTATGAAACTCAAAATATATTTACAAATCCCTAGGCCATATAGCTAGGCTCTTCTCTGACTACCTCATAACTTAAAATAACCCATTTGTAATACTCTACATTCTGCCACATGACTGATTATCTATGTTCAGGTACCATAGGTCTGTCCTCATCATATCTTACCAAAGAATCTCCCTGCATCTGGCTCTAACCCAGAATCATTTCTACCTATCAAATATCCCACCTTCTACCTGTATTCTACCCTTTTTTATAGGCCATAGGTTATTTAATTGACAGGCAAAGTATCCATACAATACATAGGATATTCTCTCTACAGATGCTTGGTTCTAGATCTTTCTTGGAATAAAGAAAGGCATTAGCATGTGTGTGTGTGTGTGTGTGTGTGTGTGTGTGTGTGTGTGTATACCAATGTCACCACTGAGTTGGTAATTGCTATTCAGTGAGCAGTAGAGGTGCCTTTTCCTAGAGCAAGTTCTCATTTGTAAAATGATCAGGTTGAACTAGAAAGATAAGCAGAGATCTATATCCACTCTAGTATTTCTACTCTTGGCAGGAAGAGGACCTCACTATTTCCTGAAAGGCCTTGAACTGCCTGAGTTACCAGTGTGTCTTACTCACAGCTACAGGCCACTGCAGACTTGTTGCGTACCAAGGCCCAAGTAAGGCTGTGAGGATCGCATAATGCAGTTGACAACATGGGAAATATAAAAATGGCCCTCATGCTTGGTACTTTTTGAATGCTCCATTGCACCAAGCATAGGATGTACACAGAGCAAACTTCAATAAATAGCTACAGTCTTCCCATGTCTCTCAACACCCTACCAGGCAGTCTTCTCTTGTTTACATAATCTCCATCCTGTAAGGAAGCACTTATGGCTCACAGGGAAAGTGTCAAGCACTGAAAGTAAATCATTAAGATGGAAGGATGTTTTTGCTCAGTGAGCCTACCATGTATTTCTAAATGACTCTTGCAATGTTAAGCAGCGCATAGTCATGCACGCCTGTGATCCAGCACTCAGAAGGTACAAGGATCTGGAGTTCAAGCTCATCCTAGACCCACAGGGGTTTCCTAAGACCCTGTCTCAAAAGAAACAGTGAAATTTTATTCTCCACCAAGTCATGGGTAGAAATCAACAGCAATCAGGGCTGAAGAGAAGGCTCAGTAAGTAGAAGTATTTGAGGACCTGGGTTTAAGTTCTAGTGCCCACATTAAAAAGTCCATCATGGCCATGCATGTGACTGTAGCCACAGTTCTGTAGTATCTAGAGACAAAAGGATTGCTGGGGCTTGTTGGACAGTAGATTAGATCAAGACTTTGTGAGAGACTCTGTCTTGAAACAATAATATGAAGAGCGGGGTGCTTTATATCCTCCTCTGCCCTACTAGGTGGAAACACATGCATGTGTTACCTGCACACGCATGTGCACATACACTACACTCACCACACACATACACACTATGTTACCTGCATGCACATATGTATATACACACACCCTATATGTTAGTTACCCCTACAACACACACACACACACACACACACACACACACACACGCTGTTACCCACACACACATATGTATGTTACACACACACACACACACATGTACATATACCACAGTCACCATACACACACATACCCCATGTTATCCCCACACATATGTATTCATATACCAGTTACCACACACACACACACACACACACACACACACACACACCATTACCAGTCAGTTTCTAAAATTTCAAAATAGACTCATGAAAAATATGTGCAGGGCTATCTTTAGGAGCATTCTCAAAAGTTGATCATTTCAGGAGGAGGGTGGAACATTGCCTCATTTTCCCCAAGACTTGTTTATTCTGATAGCATGACACAGAGAATTAAGATGAAGAATTAAACTTGAGGTCAATTTAATTTTAAGCAAGACGAGACTTAGATCCAACAATTCCAACTTTCTATGTAAAACTAGATACTTGAGGGTCAAGCAGAGATTCTGAAAACACTATTTCACATTTGCCCCTTGCCCTCCACTGCTGAGGGGTTTCTGGAGCAGGCTTCTCTGGACTGACCCTGGGTGTCTGTCTCTAGGTTGCTGGTCTAGGCAGGCTGTGGCAACAGTGACCAACTAGTCTGGGTGGTGTTCATCCAGTTTACTCACCCCTCCATGAAAGGCTCCCCTAGGCCCTACTGACGGGGTCCGAGGGGATTGTGTTCCGTTTGTTCTTTTTAAAAATTAAAATGTGGTGCTGTATTTAGTAAAATTCACCCTGTAACTGACACATTCTGCATGTGACTATGCTCATATCACAGTCAGATGCCCAGCCCCCACAGTGCTTATGATCAGTTTGTAATCAATGTCTCCCAGGCCACAAGCCTGGCAATCACTGATCATTTTGTCATGGCAGCTTTACTTTTTCCTAATATCCTGCCTTGTCTACCGTCAGGAATCTCAGCACCACATTCTGTTATAAAGGACCATCCTGCTGCTTATTCCTCATCCTATGATAATTTAGTTTCTGCTTGGCCACTTCATTTCACAGGTGTCAGTGCCTGTGACGTCTAGGAACTTTTGACTTGCCCAGTGTGGTGGGTACACATCAGTCTTTCGCTTTCTCTATAGCCCTTACCATGATTTATTTTATTTTTTTTTTTTCTTAGTTCTCCCTGTTCCGGCTTCCATGCTCCTGCTTTTCCTATTTTACAGCTCTTCACTGTCTGTCTTGGGTCCCTTCTGCATCATCACCGGATCCCAGTGTTAAGCACTGTAGCAGACGCTGGTGGTTGCCTGGCTCTATTACTTACTTTTGCATATCTGTGACCAAAATCCCTGGGAAAACAACCTAGCCCAAGGAAAGATTTATCTCTGCTCAGTGTTTCAGAGGGTCCAGTCCCTGGTTGCTAGAGCATCATGGGAGTGGGGACATGTGGCAAAGAAGGCTTATTAGCTCATGGGGGAGAAAAAGCAGAGTGAGGAGAGGAGGGACCACACATCATTTTTAAAGTCACAGTGATCCACAGAGATCTGCTTCTTCCCTTCTCGAACTTCCCAAAGTAATAGCAGCAGCTCAGAGGCAAGCACTTGTGTTCCGTGAGCCTGTGGGTATTTCATAACTAAACCATGACAGTGACAGGCACCCTTGTGCTCCTGCGGCTCTCGTTTCCATTCAGGTGCAGAAAGAAGGTCCCGCTCCCATTGCTGTAAGGCAATGCAACTTTATGCCCAGCCTCAGAGGGGAATTTGTAGCCACTGCGGTAGTCTCATAAGTCCCTGGCCAAAAAGATAAAAGGGGAGAACTGCTGGAGGTGGCGTGGGAAGCTTCTGGAAAAGATTTTCCACCCACCTTCATATGAAGTTCCTGTTTTTAAAAAGAAGAAATGACTAAGGTGCTATAATAGGGTACATATATCCTTCATCCTCAGCGGCTGGTATTGAGTTTAAGTTCTTCCTAAGTGATGGGGCACTAAGTGGTTTCTCGTGTTCTGACATTTGTCCTTGCTCTCCAGTTCCTGGCACCCCAGTGTGTTGAGGTTACCTGGGTGATGAGCATACTTAAGTGCTCACGAAACAATTCTTGCTTGGCTTGGGTGTTTTCGGAAAGGCCCTGGCTTCCATCTGCAGGAAAGGCAGGAGAAGCTGAAGACAGAGTTAGTGGTCTTGCTCATGTGACTAAAGCCACTGTAAAAGTTCTCAAATGACAAGTTAGAAGAGCTTATGTTTTGCCCTGAAGATGACCTACTGGGCTTGGGGAGGGAGGGGATTCTAGATTAAATCTTATGTGCCTCTTGTTCTGGCTGTCAATGCATACCCCTTAGACATGCCTTTAAAAGTAAACCAATAAACCAATGCAGTGTCCTTCTGAGAGCGCTCAGTCATTAGAGCTAAGTGGCAAGCCTTAAGAAGTAGTTGTGTGAACTTTCAATCTTCAGTTAAATCAAACAAAAATGTGGGGGCCCTGGAGATAGATTACTTGCAACTTGTGTCTTAGTAGGAAGCAGTCATGTGGGACTGCGCTCTTAACCTGTGAGCTATGTACAAACTCCTGATGACCACTATCAGGGTTGAAATGGAAGACACACAGCTCTGTCTGAAGCATTGGAGAACCGATGGATGGGAAGGAAACACAGACATTTGTATCAAGGAGCACATAAAAAAGAACACTCAGTGTGAGTGTGGGTGATTTTTTTTCCCCTTTTAAATTATAGTTCATTTCTGACCCAGAACCAAGGCAACAAGTTTAATGTTGTGACGGGACAAGTCAGTGAAGAGCCGATATACTGACACTGAAGGAACTGATGGGAGAGTCGACTTCAGCCCATGATGGCAGGCTACCAGACCACCAAACGAGCCATCTGAGAGCCCTCTACAGCTGCATTCCATCTACTTCTGCGATGGACAACACTTAACAATTTAGGGTATTTTGAAATGAAGAATTCAGTGACATCCTTCAGCATGGTGTTTCATGAGTGTAACCTCAACATTCAGAAGGATGAATGAAAACTGTTATTACTTAGGGATAAGTTCAACCTTACCCTTCACTAAGAACTATGGACACTTCATGGCTTCTGGACAAGAGTGAGTCAGTTCTCTTTAGGGATGTGGCTGCTGGCATGCCAGCTGCACGCCAGTGATGTCTTCACACATAAGAATATAAGGGCAACACAAGCCAGAGCCAAAGGGTTTGTCTTGGTTTTGTTTGCTTGTTAAGGTGGACGTTGGGTGAGAGCTAGGGAGGTAAAAGTGGGTCTGGAAGGGGTTATGGAGTGTAGAGGTATTTTAATTCGGAACATGGCTGCTCTTGCAAGAGATCAGATCCAAAGACCTTATGAGTCAGTGTGATCAGGCTCGGATATAAACATGACTTTAATCCAGGAGAGAGGCAGGCAATCAGATCTGAGTTCAAGGCCAGCCTAGGTATAGAGCAAGTTTCAGGTAAAGAAAAGCTTAGGTCCAGGTATGGTGGTCCATGCCTTTAATCCCAAACAATGAGGGTGAAGTTAGACTGTAGAAGGAAGCACCCATGATTGAAAGTGATGCTTAATTGCATGGCAGAAAAGGTGATCAATCAGAGAAAATTTGGCAGAATAGGATGCACCCAACTCTCATGAGAAGAAAGAGGAAAGGGAAGCTAGTTAAGGGGCAATGCAGAGAGGCGAGGAGGCAGTTTTACTGGGACAGTAATAGAGGCATAGGTTGCAGAGAGAGAACTCAGGTGAAGATAGAATGAGGCAGAGAATAAGAAGAAGCCAGATTAGAGCAGATTGCTGTAGTTAGTTTGAGGCCAAGCAGAGCCATTCAAAGGCTGAGAGAAAAGCCAGATTGAGTACCATGCCTGCGAGAGGAGTTTGAGCCAGAACAGCTGAGTTGAACCAGTAAGCCCAGAGCGCAGTAAGAAAAGAAAGGGTGAGCTTATTCAGTAGTAAGTTTCAGAGGACGAAAATATTTTAGACCTACGTTAGATTGTATGGCGGCTAGAAGCTTCCAGACTAGGCCTAGATTAGCAGACAGAGGCAGTAAATCCTGCAAGACAACTGAAACAGGCTAATAAAAGTTCCTATTACAGGGGCTAGAGAGATGGCTCAGTGGTTAAGAGCTCTGTCTGCTCTTCCAAAGGTCCTGAGTTCAATTCCCAGCAACCACATGGTGGCTCACAACCACCTATACTGAGATCTGGTGCCCTCTTCTGGTGTGCAAGCTCATATGAATGCAGAACACTGTATAAATAAAAATAAATAAGTCTTTTTTTAAAAAAAAGTTCCTATTACAGTGGAAAGGAATGGGGGTAAATATGATCAAAATACACTGTATGAAATCCTCAAAGAATTACTTTTTTTCAAAGAAGCAAGTCTGGCTACATAGGGAGTAATATGCTCCTGGCCAGCCTGAACTACAGTTTAAGGCCCTGACTTCAACATTGTAGAGAAATTTCAATCCAGCAACATCACGTCCAAAGATCTTCTAGGTCCATGTGATGCAGCTGGAATGAAGACATGCTCTGGATTACGGTATGATCTGGCTGAAATGCAGACACATCCTTAGCGTACACCTTTAATCCCAAGCAATGAAAATAAGGTTATTTTATAGAAGAAAGCAGCCATGTTTGAGAGTGATACCTATTTGAGGGGCAAAAAAAGTGACAAATCAGAGAAAGATTTGACAGAACGAGTCAGAGATAAGATGCAACAAACTCTCATAAGAACAAGACAGGAAAGAAATGCTACTTAAGAGCAGTGCAGGGAGAAGTGAAAAGAAAGAAAGAAAGAAAGAAAGAAAGAAAGAAAGAAAGAAAGAAAGAAAGAAAGAAAGAAAGAAAAAGAAAGGAGTTGTTATTATTGTTATCATTGTTGTCATTTTGTTTTGTTTTGTTTTGTTTTGTTTTTTGAGACAGGTTTCTCTGTGTAGCCTTGGCTGTCCTAGACTCACTTTGTAGACCAGGCTTGCCTCAAACTCACAGGGGTCCACCTGCCTCTGCCTCGAGAGTGCTGGGATTAAAGGCATGCACCACCACACCCAGCTCTAAGAAAGAAGTTTTACGGAGAGATTTTTACCAAGAGTTGGTTACCAGGACAGTTTTACAGAGCCAGGTTGCAGAGAGAACAAGCTAAACACAGGTAAAGACTGATAAGCTAGAAAATGAGAAAGATCCAGAAGATTAAAACATATTTCCAGGATTAGTTTGAGGCCAAGCAGAGCAATTCAGTCAGAAGCTAATAGAAGCCTGTTTGAATCAGTCAACTTGGAGAGTTTAGGCTAGAACATCTGAATTGAACCAGCAAGAGTTCAGAAAGAGCTAGGAAGGTTTGGGAATAGCTCTCATCTCATCCCCTCATCTGAGGAAATAAAAACAACATCTACAAAAACAAAACAAAAAGGCAAGAAAGTCTGGTATTTAATGAAAGGCATATTAAACTAAATAAATCTTTATCCTTAGATCAGGAAACCTCATTCAGATGTCTCCCACCATAAATGTCATATTGCTCACCATATTCGGACTCTTCCTTGCTGTCTCTACATGTACACACACACACACACACACACACATATATCCTTGACTTTGACATGGGCCACCCAGACTCTCCTTTTAGAATCTTGTTCCAGTGGTCAGAGGTGTGATCAGCAGACATTTCCAGCTGTCAATCTCTCGCACATCTTTAATCCCAACACTCGGGAGACAGAAGCAGGTGGATCGCTGTGAGTTCAGGACAGCCAAGGCTACACAGAGAAACTGTCCTGAAAAACCAAAAAAAAAAAAAAAATTGTTGTGTGGCGGGTGCCAGTCTGGCACGGTTCCACGGGGTTCGAAAGATGATGCATTCTGAGGAGGATGATTGTGGTCCAGAGATACACAGAAATTTTCACCCCCGAGAGCAGCCTGATTGGGAGAAAACACTTAGTGCAATGTATTAAAAATACCCAAGCTGACCACCTCCCCTTGGTGGGGAGCCCCCTGGTGGCACTCAAAGAAAGAATAAGCAGGCTACCAAGACGAGACTTGATAGCCTACGATCATATAGTAGGGGAGGAGGTTCCCCCCCACACACCTGGTCTTAGACCTAGGGGAGGGAAATAGGGTGAAAGCGGGAGGGAGGGAGGAATGGGAGGATACAAGTGATGGGATAACAATTGAGTTGTGATCTGAATAAATAAAAAAAAAATTAAAATTAAAAAAAAGAAATACCCAAGCCAAGATCATCCAAGATGGTGTCAATCCCACACTGTGTTTGATCCACAGAACAGCAGTGACTGACAGCCACCAAAGGACCATACTGAGAGCTCCAAAAGACACTGCTGGTGTTTCCCAGAAAGAAGGAAATCCTGTCATGTGGATAGTTCAGGCCTTCCCACCACACGACCATGGGACCACATTTTGGTGATCCCCCAGGGACTCCAGGACACTGCCACTGCCGCTGCCACCACTGATTTTCAGGTTGCAGCCCAGCACAGTGCGGGCCAAGGAGATGGCCTTCAAGGAAGAGGGGCCAGGGCCATGCTGGATCGTGCAGAGGCATATATTGGGGCAGCACCAAGGCCAGGGCCTATGGTGGATGGAGCACGTGATGGAACCAGAGAGTTGAGAAGCACGAATCAATAGAGCCACAAGTTCCCTGGGACAAGAAGCTGAGCTGGGCCAACATCAATGGTTTCTGCGAGCAACCCGACAAAGACTTTGAGGGGCCTTCACTTGCCACCTGCTTGGTGGCCCACAAGATCCAGTAACCACAGGAGTAGAAAGCCATCCAGGCCTTGATGACCAGCAACAATCTGGTGAATTGAACAGGAGCAGGAGAGCTGGCCCTGAGGACACAGGAGCGGGTGAGCTGGCCCTGCCATGATGACATAGGAGTGGGTGAGCCGGCCCTGCCCTGAGGACACAGGAGCAGGAGAGCTGGTCCTGCCATGATAACAGCTGGCCCTGCCATGATGACACGGGAGCGGGAGAGTGTAGGCCTCAAACCAGACCCTTGACTCGTAGCAATGAACATTTGAAAGTAAACATATGTGGGCAAAAGGCTAAACTGCATGATACACTACAGCCTCTGTGACAAGATTTTTTGTTTTATTTTACTGGGGGGAGGAGAGGGATTTTGGTGTCTGACATGTAAATCACAGATATTAAATAAAAGTAAAACAAAACAAAACAAAAAACTGCCTCAAGTACAGAGCAGCCTTTCCCAAGTTGACATCATTACCAAGATGATCCACAATCACTGGTCCATCAAGCTCAGATATTTAGCTTAACAAGTACCAGCTCTGATGAACCGACTATCAGAGATGTTGCTGGACCAACATCCCTATTCATCCTTCTCTCTAGCCAGTCCTTTCCTCCTTTCCACAGGTGGTCCCAAGGCAATGTCCTAATAGATAATCTCCATGCTAACTCCTTACCAGAATCAGTTTCTGGAAGAAATCCATAAGTATCTATACTTTTCTCGGAGTCTCTTGGTGAACTTAAATTCAACATATGGAAAATCAAATTCACTTTTTTCTGGCCCCATTTCATTCCACCGTATTACATTCCCTAAGCTAAATACTTGTGAAGAATGTTCATCTGGCCCTCCCCCTTCATCTGGCGCCAGCCCAGGCTCAGAGCATGTGGCTTCTTGGGTTTTAATATTACATTTCCCCTAGTCCAGTCTCCATGATGTCATCAAGGAGCCTTTCTATACCTTGCTGGATTTTCAAATTTATCAAGAAACCTGGTAGATGAGGATTTGTGGCCAAAGTTTTCAACATATGATAGCTGAGATACTTAAACGGCAAGAGTGGGGTTTATAAAACAGGAGGGGAAAGTGTCATCTCTCTTCTTGGTGTAGTCACTGTTAAGTGGCCCACGTTGCAGTAAGTAACTTCATAGTCTTGCTCATGCAAGAAACCCTAATCAACCCAAAAGGTTCATTTTTAAGAGACATGAAAGTAGGAAAGTGATTTTTGGCGAAGAATGGGGCAGGGGGAAGTGAGAGAATAAATGGAAGTGAACAAAATCAAATCACATTATAAACATGCATAAAAATTTCCAAGAATAAATTTTTAAATATTTTAAAGGATTTATAAAACATCCTCACATAGCACTAGCAATATAATATGCAGAGGGTGGTGACAAATGACTTCAAATGGCAACACAAACATTAAGCATGCATGAAGTCTTTGTGAGTGAATGATGACGTGGATCATACATCCATGAAGTATGCTGCTCCCACCAGGCTGGTTCAAGGAGGCAATCTGGCTTGTTGGCTGAGAAACAAGGAACAGACAATTCTACCATTGGCCTACTGGATCACTTGTTGCCATGGATACTCAAGCTTTTGCTTTACTCTTTAAAAGGTAGGAGCCATCTTTATTATTTTATTTTATTTTATTTTATTTTTCACTTTGTAGACTTAAAACAGTATCATCTACAGAGCCCTTCCTGGATTCTTAAAGTTCCCTTCACTGCCCTTGACTTTGGAAGTAAAAGTAACAACAGCCTTAGGCTTTTCTCCTGGGACATGCAGGCTAGGGCAGGTAGGAAAGTTGGGAACGGGAGGTACCAATCTCCTTCATGGTGTGGGTTTTCCCAGTGACCGAACAACCACTTAGTACAAACATATCATGATTTTTGTTCATGTCACTGGAAGGTCATTTTGTCCCATACTTTGTTAGCTGGCCACATGTACATCGCTATTTAGAAAATCCTACTTTTACAAAGACAAAACCTGCTGCCACTAAAGCTGGGAGAGGTGGTTTACACCTACAATGCCAGAGCCTGGAAGCTGAGATGGAAGGTTCACGAACTGCAAGCCAGCCTAGGCTGTATGTTGGGAACCTCTCTCAAAGACAGAAAGTCTTTGAGAAGCTAAGAATTATATTTTGGAGTCACTGATAATATATGCATTTGCAATTTTTATAAATTGTCTGTCTTTACACCTTCTCCACAGAGAATGTTTTCAAGCTCCTTGCATTTTGCAGTTGAATAAAAGCATCTTTTCACTGGTGTAATTTTGATCATCTCTGAGTGGCAGTTAGCATCTCTTGTAAAGGAAGCAACGCACAGCCCCGTGACATGCCACTGCTAATGCCTGTGGTGCTGGTGTTCCTGTCTCCTTCTTTGCTGTAATTAGTCTTGCTTAAATAATCCAATTTTAATTATAATTTCTAGAAACCCATCAGTATGACAAATTATTATTGCAAAGGTGATCCTTGGACTGCTGTAGCTGAGGGAGCCCAGGGTATAGAACATTTTCCCCATCATGACTCTGAAACGACTAAGATAAAACGATTTATTTTATTAGTTCTACTGCTGACGGATCAAAAGAATGTAGCAACGATTAGCTGCCAATATCAAACTCTTGCATAAAACAGAGGCTACCCAATCATAACAGCATTGTTCGGCCATGGGTCTCCCCTAGCACCACTCACGGCCGTGCCCGTGTCCACTACCAGACTAGACCCTGAACTGTTTTGCTCACCTCCCATGGGCCCGCATCACACTGGAGTCTAACACGCTATATAGGCAGACTGGCCGTTACATGGGCGACACGCATGCGCAGTTCTCTCTCCCAGGTTTTCAATCTAAGAGCCATATAATTCTCTACTAAGAGAGGAGCCAACGCAGGACTGGAGTGGACAGACGCTGGACAGTTTCCCCAGCTGAAGTGGACAGACGCTGGACAGTTTCCCCAGTCGGTGAGTCATTCCTAGGAAGTAAACAACAGGCCTGAGTGGCAAATTGCTCCCAGAATTTGCACTGTGTCCTGTCGTTTTGATTTGCCTTCTTCAAAGCTCTGCCATTTTATTTGAGAAGGGCGATTTTGGTACTGATGGAAGAAACCGTTCAAGCCAGGCATGATGAAAAGCACTATCCAGGGCGCAAAGCCTGTGGTTTGGCTCTTGAGGAAGTTTTAGCAGTTCCCTCTCATCAAGTGTGTATATAGCAAGTGCAGTTCTGCCTTGTGTGACAGGAAAGCCAGGTGTGCTCTTTAGTGTTAAACATAGGCAGGTCTTGGCTTTGCTGCATACAAGCATCTAATGGAGTTATCCCATGAGCAAGCACAGCAGAAATCGGCACCATGAAGACTCAGCATTTAAAATGCCCAACAAAATGGCTTGCTGATGCCCTTTGCTTTTCTACAGGCCCGAATGCTGTTACATTCTGCTTTCTTTGTATGTGGTTCTGAGTTCTGTTTGGTACTTGGTTCCGGAAACATTCCCAATCATGAGTGCTACGTCCTCCCAACACTATTCCACTTACGTAGACGATTAAAAGGACAGGATCCCTGTCTGCCCTGAAATACTTTACAATATAGCCAAAGCCTAAGACCAGCCAACAGGGCACCTAGTTCCAGTCCAACCAATCTAGATTCACTAACATTATTGTTAACAGAGTTCTATGCCAGAGAGGACCAGTCAACTAGGTCTGGTCCTTTACGCCAAAACTGAATGAATGACCACTATACAGGACAGCAAGGGGATTCTTTCAAAATAGTATTATCGGGAAGACAAGTGGTGGTGGGGGGGACCAAGGATCTTCTGTTCTATCTTTAGGGGTGCTGACATGTGCTTTGGGATTATAGAGAGAAGGGGATAAGAAGTATGTCCACACACAAACTGAGTGTTGTAATCCTAGCCCTCGAGAGGCTGCGGCAGAAGGGGGTGCCGGGCTTGAGGAAAGCCTGGGCTGTATAATAAATGCAGGCCACTCTGCTCTGCACTGTGAAGCCTCATTTCAAAACAGCAAAGGCTAATGGCTCATGTCTAGTGCTTGCTCAACATGCATTTGGCTCTGGGTTTGATCCTTAGCAACTCTCTCCTTAAAAAACAAGAGAAGAGAGAGTACTCATTCTGGTCACACAGGTCTGGTTTATCACTATCAGAACTGGTTCTGTCAAACTCCAGGGACATTCCCGCCATTTGAGGCAGGCCCATCATCTCATGATTACTCCTGGTTGTCAGAGCAACCTGATAACAGGGAGAAGACTTTAGACTTTTGGGTACCACTGTGGGTGTCTAGATTATGACGTGATTTGACAATCTACTGACTATGATGACTCTACATACCTTGAAAATATCTTAATCTATCTTGGCCTCTTTAGCCTTTAAGGATTATCTGGAATACTCTTTAAGTGGTTAACATTCCTTTATGCAGAGCTGAACAGAAATAAGACCCAAAGCTATAAAATAGTAAAGGAAATAAATACAAAAACAAAGGCAGAGATCCCAAGATGTTACCCTACACTGTAGTTCTATCAAAAAGTTAGACATTAGGGCTCTCTCTCTCTCTCTCTCTCTCTCTCTCTCTCTCTCTCTCTCTCTCTCTCTCTCTCTCTCTCTCACACACACACACACACACACACACACACACACACACACACAAGCAGCCTCTATGTCACATTTGACCTGTGCACCCCTTGAGTGAAATAAGCCAAACAGCATGTTTCTGTCCTGTCTCAGACATCTGTCTCTTAAACATTGAGAGCTATGACGCTGTGACTGTTTCTTTATGGACTAGTGAAGGAGCTAGGCTTACATGAGGAAGACATACTGACCAGAAGCTATGAGTAAAGACTGACATAGAGTGCACATTATGTGGTACCGTCCAGGGGTAAAACACAATGAAAAAGGACAGGAACTTGGATTTAATAGTCATTTGTATGCCATGCATCCTACTAAGCTACTTTCATAAGATAGTTCATACAATTTCAGTTGCTAACCTATGAAAACATACTTCCAAGAGAACACATTCAGAGACGCAATGTCTGAAGCCTGCTGCTAGGACCAAATCTCCAATTCTCTTTACTCTTTGTTTTTCTCACTGTGCTCTCTTACACAAATGAAGGTGATTTCTCTATTGCTACCTTCTGTGTGAAAAGCACCTCATATACCTCCCTTGATTTTCACAGTCCAACCATTTATTTTGTTACCCAATCATCAGGAGGGCAGGATATCTGGGAAACAGCAAGGACTCAGGAGGACCCTGGAGTGTAGGGAGACTATTAAGTATCAAGGATTGAAGGCAAATAATGAAGAGGCTTGGACATTTTCAGAAGGCCAATGAAAAATGTCACAGTAGTCTAGGGGCCCATGGCTCCCAGAAGTCAGGTAGCTTCTTCAGGTACTGGTCAGCGCCGACCAGACCCAGTTGGATGCAAAAGACCACGCTATAAAGATCTGAGCCAGTCCTCTACTAATGTGACCATATATGGCCTAATGTGACTGCTACTCAGGTGACCTGCCAGTGGCCCCAGCCTATCAGTTTATGCCCCATGTAATTGCTCCTGAGCTCAACCAATCAAATCAGAGAATAGCCCACCCTCTGAAGAATTTCCCTAGTTCCCTATAAAAGGCCTGTGCACCTTTGTCTGGGGTCACCACCATTTTGTATGGATGGTCAACTCCTGCAGCCGGCTGTTTCTGGAGAATAACCACTCTTGGCTTTTGCATTTAAGTCTAGGGTCTTCTCTCAGCTATTTCCGGACCTTTACATTAAATCAGTTTAAATGTCTTCTCTCTGCCAATATCCTAGAATTCCTGTAAGTGCCTTGACTCTGGTAAAAATACAGTAACGTCCCACGCTGACAGATGGCTGGACAGGACATTCTGCTTGCCTGACCTTGACCAAAAGCCTCCACCTGTCACCAGGAGTGTATATGGTTGTCATTCCGACACTCAAAGACAAATTTCAGTGCTGTGAGGGAGAAAATGAAGTTGCTAAAAACTATTTCATTCCTTTCCACGTTTAAACTTGTACACAAATATTAAAGATTTGTAGAGGATTCACAGCTTTGCCATGACGTAAGTAAGCACTTTCCTTCTGCACTCTCACCAGAACATAAGCAGACACACTTATCAGTGTGAATACTCTAAAGGGGCAATCCCTCTGCTCCAACACTTCTTGACAAAAAGCCAAATGTAAACATACTCAACAGAATGATGGAAGACAAAAAGCCAAATGTAAACATACTCAACAGAATGATGGAAACTCAAATAACCAACAGAGGACTCTAAATTATGAAAAGTCTGTACTATCAAGCAGCCTTTAAAATCTACTGTTGACAAGGAATGCATAAACTATGTTGGAATCCAAGTTTTCAGACGTTATCAAGAGAAGTTCTACTGTAGAAATGGTTCTGGAAGATATACCCTAAAATGCCTCTAGCTGCAGGATCAAGTCAATATTTACTGTTTTTATATCACACTGGATATTTTTTAGAGAAATCTTTGTAGTCCCATTATTGAAACAATTTCTAAGCTAAAAAATAAAAACCAGGTTGTCAAAGCTAATACTTTCTAAAAAATAAAAAGCATTTAAACTCCAAACAAAAAACGTGACAAATTGTCCATAACAATCTAGGCAGAAACACAAGACAGTGCCTCAGCATGTACTGTCCAACTGGCCAATCTTATGACCAGAACAACAGTGTCACTGTGGAGATTATACGCAGTGAGCCAAGTATCCTTGAAGAAGACAAAGCGGGGACTGCCTGTCACACTTTAGATATGAAATGTCCCCACAGGCTCATGTTTTAAAGGCTTGGTCAACAGTCTATGTTGCTACTGATAGGTGACAAAAATTTAGGAATGAAGCCTCATGGGACAAACGTCATTAGGAGCTCAACCTTAAAGGGAAACTTGGGATCCAGTCTCTTCCTCTCTTGTTCCCCATCCTCCCTGAAATAAGCAACTTTGCTCTCCCTCATGACGATCTACCTCACCAGAGGCCCAGAAACAATGGAACCAGTTGACCATTGCCTGGAACTCCTGAATTCATGAGCCAACTCCTTTCAGGTGTTGATGGCATGTGTGTATCACTGTAATGGGAGGCTAACACAGCTGCCAGTACAAGTCTTCAATGCCTGAGTGACTAGGCAGGGGGAGTCTTGGTGGCCTGGTCATCAGCTGTGGGCTCCTCTGTGGCTGTCACTGACATGACCCTCAAGAAGCACAGGGATGTCCCCTTCTGCTCTTCTCTAGTGTTGTTAGAGAACGGCCAGGTCTGCATGTGGACTCACACCACAAAAGCCTGATGTTACTAGCAGGTCTGCATGTGGACTCACACCACAAAAGCCTGATGTTACTAACGAATAGGACTATTCAAAATGGGCCCATGGAGGCTCGCAGACTGAACCACCAGCCACAGAACATGAATGGACTGGTCCTAGGCCCCCTTACACAAGGTTGATGGTCTGCTTGGTCCTCAAGTGGGTCCCCTAACTTGAGTGGGACTGTCTCTGACTTGGACTCTGTTGTCTCTCTCTGGATCCCATTTCCCTAGCAGGGCTGCCTTGTCTCGCCTCAGTGAAAGAGAAGGCACTTAGTCCTGATGTGACTTGATGTGCCAATGTGGGTTGGTACTCCAGGGAAGTGGGTGGGAGAGTGGACAGAGAGGAGGAGTGGGGTTGAGATTGGGATGTCAAGTGAATAAATGGGGGGAAAAATCTATTTCATAACATGGTGAGGCACCTGCATTCCTTCTACATTTGAGACAGACTATAGGCCAATGTCTAGTGGCTGAGGTTCTATGGCATTTCTATTTTTAGAAATTTAGGGAAACTCTAAAATCAACTGACTTCAGTACAAAGGATATACAGAGCCCTCTCGATTTTCAGAAGGCACTTGGCACCTGAAATGGACATTAACAGTGAGGCTTCTAAATGGCCAACTAATCAATTAAAATCCATACAAAACCTTCTAAAATAAGAATTAGCAATTTCCAAGATGGTGTCCAGCTTTAGCTAGAAGATCTTGTTCATTTGAACTGAATTTCAATATACGCAAAATGCATACAATAGTCATTTGAGGGATAGTTTTGTTTTAGATTGTTTGTTTCAGATCTAATTAGGATTTTAAGATGTCTCACCCTGTGAATAAATTCACAGCAACCCTTCTGCCTTAGCTTCCCAAGTGCTCAGAGGAGACAGCACGTCCAGCCTAATAGTACTTCCTTTTGATCAGCATAGGATCAATTTATTCCCCAATCCCCACCCAAATTATCTTGTTTGGGTTATTTCAGGTACCAAAGTAAATAAACCAAGAAGGAAAACAACTACTGAACACGAGTGGCAGCTGCTGAAGGCCTACTCCACGGCCAGGCATCGCGCTTATACCTCAGACGGTAACTACAATCCTGTAAGACTGGTCTCAGCTTTTTCACAGATTAAAAAGGAATTACTTAGATATCTTAACTGATCTCCCCAGGGTCATGGTCAAGTCAGTGCTGGAATTCAACAGAAGATCCCATGTGCCCTTGTCTCTGCTTAAAGCTGTTACTCTAATTCAAATACTGCACGTTTGAATGTGCATAAGCGAGGGTTTGAGTCTCCATGAGAGAAAGCTCAGAGCAGTGGCTTCCTGATGTTGCGTTCTCTCTCCTTAGTGCAGGCATAGTTTACCTGGGCCCTAGGGTCCCTCTGAGGATTGGGATACGAGATCTATCCTTCTGTTCATTCGCCTAGTGACAACTCATGGTCCCAGACTGGGGCCAGACACCCAGCCCTTGCTCTTCACTTAAGCCAGATAAAAGAGCGGAATAAGGACATAGGCACCAATTCTAAAGACATGTTCCCAAAGCCACTCAGGTCAGTGGCCAGAACTGACAGTGAGTGCAAGACAGGCCGGAGAGATAGTTTTTCTGGACAGTTGTGCCCAACTACAAGTCACACTTCTAAAAGAAAGAAGGAACATTAAGACAAGAAGAGAGCCTCTGCTACAATGGGCTATTACGCCAGGAATATTAAGGAATAGAAACTGTAACAAACTCTCCAAGTACATATAACTTTGCTACTGAAATAGCAATTTATTATTTTCCTGGAATTGGTTTTTGTGATTAGCAGCGTAACAATTCCCCATGTAACCAACATTCAAAATTAGCAAACGCTTACAATTCTTTCAGATTCGAGAACTCTGACATCCTTTTGACAGCCTGCCCACTTCATTTCTCTCCTTCCGTTTCCAGAGGTAACCACTTTTCTGAATGTCTTTCTTACTGGTGGGAAATTATTACATAAATAGCAGCCAGCACAGCATTTAAAAAAACTGCGCCCAGGATATACATAGCATCTTGACAAATTATTTTTCACTCAGTATTTCCCATCCACCCGCGACGGGATAGCTATCCAGAATATATGTATCTGCCATTCAGTCTTACCACCCAACCATTTGCCATCTTATACACAGGTCGCATTTTACCCAATTTCTTCTTCATAGCCTCTGTAACTTCCTGGCTACTGTAACTACAAGTCCACTGCTGAGTCCTTTGCACACCTTGTACATGGCATACAATGAGAACTGTTTGGTTCTCATTTGGTGCTACACACCATTAACTTCCTTAGACATCACCTACTTAAATAACTTGGGCTTCTAAAGATGTTCCCATTTCTTGGCAGGGAACACTTGATATTTCCTGAGTTTTACCTTCTGCTCACCTGAAAGCACAAAATCATTGTCACATTAAATGACAAGGGTCTTTTCAGATTTGACTATTCGTGCATTTTGTTTATGTATTTTACCATTTTTTTAAATGGCACAGTTCTAAGTGCCAACAGAATGACCCAAATCATCACTGCACTTTTCTCTACCGCATATTACAAATGTCATTGAGGACTCTAAGCACTTTACAACTTAGGAAGAGTCACTCATTTTTTTAAGGATAAAATAGAAAGTATTCCATTGACTAGAAAGCACACATTCCAAGCTAATGAGCTTAAAGTTGCTCTGAAGGCAATTTAAACAACTGCCTATTTCATCCACCCTTGTATCTCTCTGGACATAGATCACAGACAGCTGTGATTCTCCTTGTGCCTCCCTGGATGCTGATCATACCCAGCAATGATTATTCTCTGTATTTTAAATCCAGCACTGCTACAGAATAAATATTTCTTAATTATCACCGTTATCTAAAATGTTCCATTAAGAAAACTGTCTGCCTAGTTATGGTGGCACTTAATCCTAGCATGTGGGAGACAGAGACACAAGGTTTTGTGAGCTAAAGGCTATAGTCCCATGTACACAGCAGGTTATGGGCCAGCCAAGGCTACATAGCGAGACCTTGTCTCCAAAGATACAGAGAGAGAGAGAGAGAGAGAGAGAGAGAGAGAGACAGACAGACAGACAGACAGACAGACAGACAGACAGATTTTGTTTTTTTAACTAAGAGGTAGCATAAGCTTGTAACTCTAGCACTTGGGAGGCTGAAGCCGTAGGAGTCTGAGTTCAGGACTAATCTAAGCTACACAGCAAGAACCTGCATGGTTGCTTGTTGTTTTTAAAGGACTAAAAGACAGTCTCCCCCATCCCACGCCAGTAAATAATGGGGTGTGTGTGTGTGTGTGTGTGTGTGTGTGTGTGTGTGTGTGTGTATGTGTGTGTGTGTGTGTGTGTGTGTGTGTGTACACACAGAACAAAAACCTTGTGGACACAGTGGGGGCAGGGGCATGAAGAACACTTTCCCCATGAAGAGTAATTAAAGGCGCTGCTCTTCACAGCTGTCACACATCACGGGAAGTGTGGGTAAACTAAATAGCCAACAACTCAAACAGGAGAACAAAATCCCTCATTATCACCAAATACCAAACTAAGTCAACACAGCTAAACCGCAGAAACACTGTCCTTGAACCAAGCCACCTATGTGCTGGTAGTTCTGTTCTCCCACTGTCCTTCAGGATGGAGAGCATGGAGCCGGCCACTGGTTATTTATAAGCTATTTTATATTCAGAACTGCAGTCATGGTATCAAGTGTGGGGAAAAGCTGTGATGTTTTTAAAGAGATCAGAGTTTTTGAGAAATCAAAGTATAAAAATAAAATAGTAAGTGAAAACACTGCAGAATCAAAACACTGACGCATAAGGAGCACATGTATGTGTCAAAATAATTTAATTTTCCCTGTACATTTCTGTTCACACGAGAAATCCAGATACGCATTTATAATATTTACCTGTCATGAAACATTCAAGTGAATTCAGATGGCAAAGTAGAATTCAATCACTAGTGAAATGTTTAAAAATATATATTAAACAAAAAAATGTCTTTATAAGATAAAAATAATCTTCCACAATGCAATAAATTGCAGATCACTGAAATTTTAACTCTAGATTATTGCAGTTCAGTTTTTGGTTTCAGAATCTAGAGACAGTTAAAAAAAAAAAAAAAGGAATTGGCAGGATTTCTATCTGTTTCTACGCTTTTCTTTCTTGTTCCGACTACTTGTTACACTGTTTAAAGATGACGTAGCTGAAGTTGCTCTTGCATGACCAGTAGCCTTTAGATGATCAAACAGTTTATTCCGGGATGGAAACTCACTATGGCAGCTTGCACAACTGATGAGGCTGTCACTCTGAGGAAGAGGGTAAAAGGACGTCAGAGGTAAGTGGTAGGCTGAGGAAAGTATTTTATGATTTAATGTCAAGTTTAAGCATCAAAGAAGTGTAAAATAAGGACGTTTTTACAAACTGACAGCTACCAAAAGGCGGGTGCTCTCAGAAGGTAAGTGAGCAGCACTGTCAACTCTGGTAGCCTGAGACTGTCACAGCTTTCAGCACATGGACTACAAGAAGAGTCTGTGACTCACAACTTAGCACACAGAACTCTTACCCCCAAGGTCTTTCTTACATTATAGCCACAGAAAATAAAATAGTAACTGTCAATATCTTGTATTTCCCATTGCTTCTTTTTACTTAGAGTAAAAAGAAATGATAGCTGTGTGCATATTTTTATATAGCTTATATTTATAACTAGGTAGAGACAGAATTACAAATAAATCCTTGAAAAGATCATTCGATACAGACTAACATCTTTAAGACATGAACAAGATTCACCACAAAGAGGGATATGTGAGTTTCGTTTTTGACCTACCATGGTTTGTGGTTCAGCAGGTATTTTGACAGATTTTTTCACATCTTTGGTTTTCTTTCCTTTGGATTTCGGAACACTGGAAAATACATTATTTGGTATAATACAAAAGTTAAGATTCTTTTCTAGTTGTCATCTACTTCCAGAAATACTAAAAAAATAAAATGTATGAGTCAAGCTGACTTATTCATTTTAATGACTAATTTAGTTAATTCCACATGTCAACAAAGAGCTTTAAAAAAAAACAACTTGGGAGATAAAAATTAAATCTGGCACAAAACTAAAAAATTTACTTAAAACAACTGCTAAAGCAATAACCCCCAAAACACTCTTGAATATTTATATATGGTATTTTTATTAGGAAAGGATATCACATTTTCTTTATAGCCTGCCCTAACACCAGTACCTGACATTTATTAACTTTTTTCCTACGGCTTATTTTTGTTATAGTAGTAGTGTTTGTTTTTAAAACAAATCTCACACTATACTCAGGCTAGCCTGGAGCTTACTGTGTAGGCCAGGTTGCCCTCAAATTCATGGTAATCCTCCTGTCTCAGCCTCCTAAAGACTACTACTGGTGTTAGCCACCATGCCCAACTAACAACTTCCTGATCTAGTCTGTGACAAACATTTTAACAGTTCCACAGTGAAATGAGAATAAAAACATTATAATGCATTATATATTAAGAAATTTACTTTTATTAAAAATGGTATCTGAGGGGTTGGAGAAATGGCTCCACCGTTAAGAGCTCCCCTTCCAGAGGTCCTGAGTTTAATTCCCAGCAACCCATCTATACTGATATCTGATGCCCTCTTCTGTTATGCAGGTGTACATGCAGACAGAGCACTCATAAATACATAAATCTTTTTTTAAAATGGTACCTGGGTGACTATGAGAAAAGTACAATGTGTGAAAATGTCATAAACACTCTTTTATATGTTAACAACAAAACTAACAAAACTAATAATGCACAAACAATGTCCCTCTGCCGCTCTGGTGTCTTCTCCTAGCACCCTTCAGCCCTGAAGGTGTTTCTGCTCTGCCTGAGTCCTGAACATCCCCCCATCAGCCGCCTTCCTCTGTGAGCTCTAATTAGCTCTTTGTCATGTTACATGTGCTCAGATGACAGGCAGGCAGGATGTGCCTCATTAAAAAACGTTTGGGTACTGAGGCAAGAGGACTTCATGTCTGACCAGCTTAAGCTATAGTGAAAAGAAAGAGAAGTCAGGTGATTTCCTGACCGCTGAGGAACGACAGACGTGAAGCACTTCTCACTATGTCCAGCACCACAGGAGAAGCAGTGAAGGACTAAACCCCAAAAAAAGTTACTGTTGGAAAGTCAATGAAGGGTTAGGTGAGAAAATGGCATGTCCTGCCACTCCTCAGCAGTTAAGAAGTCAGTTAGCAAGTTACCAAGAAGAGACTTGATACCCTATGAGCATATACTGGGGGAGGAGGTCCCCCTCAGGAACAGTCACAGGGGAGGGGAGGAGGGAAGCAGGAGAGAGGGAGGAATGGGAGGATACAAGGGATGGGCTAACAATTGAGATGTAATATGAATAAATTAATTTAAAAAAAAGAAAAAAAGTCAGCTGAGCTCTGTGTCCTTTTCTCACATCAGTAACATGAGAAGTTGAACTATTCAGTGGCTGCCAAATCCAAGACTCCTTTATGGTCCCCAAGGGAGCATTCACACAGAAGCCACATGGGAAATAAAAACGACTTTAGCGCTAGACGCAGGAGAGTCCAGGGACCACAGCTCTCCTGTGATGCAGTCCTCATGCCCACTGTAGCCCGCGGGATCATTATGGAATAGCCCATGAACTAAGCCTCCCCAGCCACCAGGGCTTCTTTGGGAAGGAAGGCACGATGATGCTGAGCTGTGGTCTGACATCTTGAGGTTAGACGTGGCACGATGACTTAGTGACAATCCAGTGAAGTGGAGTAGGGGAGAGACTCCACAATCGCCTATTTCCACATGATTGTTAAGGACAAAGTAAGAGTTTCCAGGAGAATAAGAGAAACCACAACTGAACCACAGTGATGGTGATAATATCATTGTGACAGTGGTAGTTAGCACGCTACCTCATCCATATATGGTTGTGTCTGTGAGGCTATGTACACACTTATAGTTCACACCTACTGCAGGCATGAGAGGAGGTTCTACCTGACACACCCTTGATGACCTTACCATCAATCACTCAGTAGTTGGGAGACAGAGGACACTTTGCCTTACCTTTTAGCTTCACTTTTTGGATCCCCACAGACTTCCGTGGTCTCTGAGATACAGACATTTTCTTGGGGCCTATTTTCTAGTTCTTTGGCACTGTCTTCACTTAACTTAGTATCTTCTGGATCAACCTTTCCTCCTTCTTCAGTTCCATTTTCATTGAAATTGTCATCATAACTCTAGAAATCATATATGCCATTATAAAACCAATCCGCCTAACAGTAATGGCTTCATTTTCATATGTGTATGTACATACATGTGGTGTGTGTGTGTGTGTGTGTGTGCGCGCATGTAGGCCAGAGGCACACCTTCCATGACCATTCCCTATCTTTTTGTGACACGGTCTCTCATGGAACCAGATGCTCACTGATGGCTAGGCTGGCTTACCAGCTAGCTCCAGGAAGCTGTCCGTCCCTGCGCTCCCAGTACAACTACAGATATATGCAACCATGTTTGTCTTTTTTGCTTTAACATAGGTATTGGGGATCCAAATTCAGGCCTTCATACTGTGTAGCAGGCACTTCACCAACTAAAGTAGCTCCCTATCCCCTAAATAACGTTTTGTGTTATGTTTCCAAAACTTGAAAAGTTACAAGCCCCCAGACGCCCAATATAGAGATTAAAGAAAACTGTAAATGAGTAGATGAATGAGAAATAAATTTAACCCATAGTTCTAACGATATCCATTCAATAATGTGGAAAAAGGCAATACATTAGAAAAAATGAAAGGGAAAAATGATACATTCAGGCCAGGCACAATGTAATGCAATATTAAGTGATTGCTAAAGGAGAGTCCAAGATGACTGTCCTGGATTGCAGCGGAACATTCACTTTACAGTCAAGAGAAGCAGTAAGAACAGTCACCAACGAAAGGTGTCTGGCAAACACTACGGAATGCAACTCTGCTTTATTCTGAGCACACTCACACTCCTATGTTCTCTCCCTTAACGTGTTTTCCCTCCTGAACTAATAAACGACAGGTAGACAGCAATCTTTGCCATGTTTTTCTAGGAACATTTCAAGTCTAACATTAAGGTCTTTGATTCTTTGATTCTCACCCCCCCCACCTGCCTTTTTTTTTTTTTTTTTTTTTTAAAGACAAGGTTTCTCTGTGTAGCCCTGGCTGTCCTGGACTCCCTCTGTAGACCAGGCTGGCCTTGAACTCAAGAGATCCACCTGTCTCTGCCTCCTGAGTGCTGGAATTAAAGGCATGTGGCCACCATCGCCCTGCCTTTGATCTATTTTGAATGAGACTATTGCACGCAAAAATATTATTTTTAAAATCACAGATTAAAGCCTTCTATGATAGACTAAATTTATATAATGACCAACACCCTGATCTTATGTCCAGATTGTAACTGTTATCTTGACTGAAAAATTCTATCATCAATTATATCCAATTTAAAAGTAATGGTGCTCAGTTAATTCCTATCAGGGGAGTTCAATGTAAAGATCTTCAAATATACTACAGTAGTTTATAGGCACACACGGAGGAAAATGTACTAATACCATTTCCTTTTGAACAATTTTACAGGCCTGAAGAGACTGCTCAGAGGGTGATGAGCACATGAAGACCTGAGTTCAGACCCCAGAACACACGAGCACTGCCTATCGCCACCAAATCCCAGCACCCGCAGAACACATGAACATTGCCTATTGCCACCGAATCCCAGCACCCGCAGAACACATGAGCACTGCCTATTGCCACCAAATGCCAACATGTGCAGGTGGCAGTAAGGATCCCAGGGACTTGCTAGCTTCCAACCAAGGGGAAAACTGCAGCTTCAGGTTCAGTGAGACTCTGCCTTAGAGAAAAAAGGTAGAACGTGATAAAAGGAGATAGCCAACACCTTCAGGCATCCAGGGTGTACGTAAAGGCATACACACATCACGAACACAGAAAATAATTTCACAACCAACATAAAATAACAATGAAACTCCTCCTCCTTAATACAAGTATACTGAATAAGCAGGTACACTTCAAATCTGTAACAGGTACTGCATTATTTATAACATATTTCTTGTAGAAGTTAGAAAGAAACCTTTGCTCATACCTGTGCTGATTTCTGTTTCTTTTTCTTTTGTTTTTTAGAAAGCCTAAGAGCAAACATAAATCACAATGACTTTGTGAAGATTAAGTAAGAATAAAAAATATTGAAAAAGAATGGTAAAGAAATACTAAAAACGTGTAATATCATAAAACATTAAAATGATGAGAAAATGCTCACACCACTATCTTAGACAACACTGGACAAAGATTAATTAGCATGCCAACTGCATGAGAAGGAAATTCCTTTCAATATGGTTATTACATAGGCTACAAAAATGTCAGCCATATGGTCTCCACTCCTCATTTTAACATTCTAAGGTTCCTGCTAGCCGGGAGGGGATGCAGACAATTGCAGGGTAACGACTTCCTTGACAGAAAACAAACTTGAATATCATCTCTAATGTGACAAAGTATCAGTGGCATTTAATTCTGTGAATTACTTTTGCTTTGGTATATCTTCCATTTCTTCCTCAGAATTGACATTCAGTGAGTTTTCATCCATTTGAGCTCCTGAAAACTGTTCTTCCTCCTCCTCTAACTGCTGCTTTAACAAGGCAACCATTTCCCGATGCTTCTTTGACTTCTCGTGATTCTTCATGCTGAAAGGACAATCTGATATGAGTGACGATGCTATGGTAATCACATGTGCCCAAGTGCACTGTGGGAGGACTGGACCACTGAACCAGTTAAGCGTAAGGATTTATATAGAGTAACAGAAGTCTGAGGGGATTGCCAAGAATCACAATCTTCTTGCCAATACCAGCATCCCCCTCATTACTTCCTTTTTATTTAAATGTATTTTCTTGCCAAATTCTCTATTTTTTATTTTGATTTTTTTCAATTCTAAAAATTAAAGTCTTTGGGCTGGAGAGATGGCTCAGCAGATAAGAGCACTGGCTTGCTCTTCCAGAGGTCCCGAGTTCAATTCCCAGGACCTACATGGTGGCTCGAAACATCTATACTGGGATCCGATGCCCTCTTCTGGTGTGCAGGTGTACATGCAGACAGAGCACTCATACACACAGCACAGTCTTCTAGGGATCTCTGCAAACTGTAAGACACACATCCTAAATGCACAGGGAGGAATGCAGGGCCTAGAGAAGAGGTGCTGTCAAGCCTCAAACAACACGAGTAGTCCACCTGCTTCTGCTTTTTCAACAGCGTACCCTTACCTCCTTCTTAGTGCCCTAAATGTGAGTTCAGACAGGTACCCCAAAACTCCATAGGCAAAATTAACTTATTTGATATACAGGAAGCCAAAGACATCCCACACACTAGGGCTAAACGTGAAACTGCAGAGCTGCAGGCTCGGGGTACAGCTCAGCAGCTGCCTGGCATGCAGACAGGCCTTGGGTTTGATCTTGAGCACCACAAGACCAGCAACAAAAGCCAGAGCACTGAACTTGTGTCGCCATTTAACGCATGTTCCGCTTAGATTTTTGGCTTTCTTGGTTCTTCCTTGTTTTGTTTCTTTCCACTAAAATCCTCCTTAGAGCAAAGTACTCTGGAGAAATCAAGGCATCTTGAGTTAAAAAAATAAATGCTCAAAATAAGAACATGTTAAAAAGACCTAGGAGCTGGTGTGAAGGACTTTTACTTTACAAATCTGGAAACATGTAAACATGAACAGGATAAGAAAAATGTATAAATCACCGAAATATTATCTAAATTCACTAACAGGAAATATATATAATTCAACAACAGAAAAATAAATGGGGAAAGAGGAGGGTACTGTTTTATAGAGAGGCTCAAATGCTGATTGGTAAATTCAAGAGGAGTGGGCAAGCATCACTGAAACTCCATTATAAAGGCTATTATAGGTGGGTTTCCCTTGGCCAAAATTCCTGCCACTAAATAAATATTTTGGAATATTTATTCAAATGCAATGAGGTACTCTGAAGCTGGACCCAACCCAAAGCACAAATGCCTTGGCATGTTCCCAGAAGGTCATTTTATGCAATATTGTAAATACACTTCATGTTGACTGATAGCCTCACAGGTCAGGGGCTGGATCTTCTGATATGTAGTACTCAAAAAGCTCAGGACTGAGGAGAATTTCAGATTTTATAGAAAGCTCATTGAAGAAAAATGTTTACTGTTTCTTAGGAGACTTCAAAGGAAAAAATTCTAAGTTGACAGCACAAAAAACTGAGAACCACTTAGACTGAGTGAGGAGCTGCTCAGTTCCAACAAGGACGTTAAGTGCCAACAGATTTGGGACCCTGAGAAAGCACAACACAGCTGTGCAGTCACCCACATGTGGATGCACACCAAAGCTTAATCATAAATAAAGGGACAACACCAGAAAGAGAAATACTCTTTTAAAAGAGCTGTTTAAAGGACTAGTTAGTATATTGTCAATAGGATAGAGACAAGATCAAGATTATGAAATAAGAAAGTTCCAGATTGAAAGAAGCTAAACACACAAGCTCAATCCCACATTCCCAGCATGGACGCTGCACTAACATGAGGAAACACAGCACACTAATAAAGAATACATTAACAAGACTAGAATACGGACATTAGGTGAGTGTACATATCAATGCCACAATCTCTTAAAATGGTAATATTTCCTTGTTACTGAAAAATTACATAAAGAGATACTTAGAGGTCAAGAAGCATTATGTAACTTTCAAATTACCAGGTGAGAACTATGCGTATGCCTGTGCACGTTTACAAGCCTGCGTGTGCAAATAAGCGACGTGTGAACCAAAGCTAAGGAGTGCACCGTATGCTAGTCTTGTCATTTTTCTTTAGGTATAATAATTATTTCCAAGATATAAATCATTTTAAAATCTGTTACTTTTTGTTTTCTTGTTTCTACCTCTCACTTCTCTTCCCACCCTGGCCCCTTTCCCGTGGTTGTGTGGTATACCTCTCTGCTGACTCCCACAGCCCCACACTCATCTCTGCGCTTTCTGTCTGACAGCAGGTGTTTTGCTCCTTTTCCCTGGTGATTCAGCTCTCAGAGTCTCCCATTCTCTTCTTCCCTTTACAGTGGTTCCCACAAGAAGAAAGGAACACGATAGTGAAAGTAAGTTTCACACCAGCAGTGCAGAGATAAGGTTTGGTCTCATTTCCTCACCTGTGCCAACTCCGAATTGTCATAGTTGCGTTTCTGGAAACAGCATAAAGGAATGCTGGACTACGTCAATGGTACAACAGGCCTACTGCCCAAACACCTCCTCTCACTGTAAACCAGAGTCCACAGAGGATGCGGACCCTTGTTGATCAAGCTGTGCCAACCATATTCTCCTGAGCACTTACAAAGTGCTAAGCCTTGCGTCAAAACAGAAGGTAAGTTCAAGGATGGAAACTTACGCCTTTTCTGTTTTGAAGGATTTGTCACAAGCTGGGCAGTAAAGGTCATCATAAACCTCAGCCTCGTCAGCCTCATCGCTGTCTCTACCTGTGGGAAGAAAGACTACGGTAGAACACTAAAGTGTTAACAAAACATTCCTCCTTAGTGAGGACTTCAAGACACATACAACATAGATACAAATGTTTATTTCTTTATACAAAAAAAAAACAAAAAAAACAACAACAAAAAAAAACCCAAATGCTATTGGGATTTGAGTTTTCCCTTTTGAACACCATTGTCTCTGAAGGAAGAATTCAAATTAATTTACCTCATCCTTCAAGTTCTTTTCTTAAATTTGTTCAGAAGACTCAGAAAATGCTTAAATCTCTAAATGTAAGCCCCATCAAAAACAAGTACCACAGCAATGCCTTTACCATAGCTTTTTTTTTTTTTTTTTTTCAATTTTCTTCATAAAACTTTGCCTCAGACATACTCTCAAGCTATGAGCGACATAACACACTCAAGCCTGGTATACAGCGTCCTCTCGTTACCACTGAGGTCAGAAAAAGCTTAACACTGTTTCTACAGACCAGTTTCATAAACCGAGATTTATCACAACAAAATAACTGATATCAACAATCTGTAAGATCTAAATGACTAAAACCTTACATAGAATTCTCCACATATTTCTTAGATTCTACTTTTAAAGAAGTAAAATGCCTGCTCTTTCAGATTTATATTTATACCAATAAGGATTCCAAAGTGTCTCATATTCCACATTTCAGTTCTTTGCAGATAGTAGTAAGACTCTGAAAAACATTCTGACTGAAATTATTAACAGCCAAACACAACCTATGTCCTATGCTCAGTGCTAATTTCAACAGATCCCTTATCAACATAGGAAGCCTAATACCTTGAACAGTATAGAACCAAATAAATGAATGCCTTTTCCATTTCAACTCCATACTGACAAAAATGTGTATGAAGCTACAGCTTTACCCTTTGAACCCTGACAGCAAAACAGGAACGGCTTCCTTCAATATTCTGATAACCTTCATTCTTCCTGGACACCTTGGCAATCTCAGCATATGATCTTTTCCTTTTCTTTCTGCCTCAAAGACTTTCATCTTCCAATTAAAGAAAGCACTTTATGGGCTTTCTTCAACGCGCCCATACTTTCATGTTTTGGGGCCATCATTACATAAAAGTTATTTGACCACAAGTACCATAAAACCAGCATAATTGATCTGATATCTATTTGGCTAGTGACTAAGAGCTACTCAGTCACTAGAAAGGTATGTATTGTGTAGATACTCTGCACAGAGGCTTAAAGTGGGACACTGCAAGATTGTATCATATTACACAAACCAAAGTACAATGTAAATTGCAGTGGCATTATTACTGAATTATTCCACTTAACACGTTCAAACCACAGTTGACTGAAAGTCACTCAAAGTGCAAAAGTAAAATGGAGGGATACGGCAGGGCCACTGTCATGCAAGTTCCTAATTGCACAAGTTACTTCCAACATTCCCCATACATGGAATCATCTTCAGTACATCACAGTTAACAAGAAGTCTGGCTTTAAAGAAAAAGAAGATGGACTTTAAAGTGTTCCTATCTTCTCAGGCGTATCCTACAACTTGAGACTACTACTTTTTTCATCACTTAATTGAAGATAATTCCATTAGTGAAACCATTTAAGGAATATTTTCAAAAGACCAAGCAAGGTCTTGTATGTGAAAGGTCTTTATAAATTATAGAAATGTAATTAGATCATTTCACATTTATATTGTTCTATATTTTTCAAGGTACATAATAGACTCATTAATTAAAAAACATATCTTAATAATTTTTTAAAAAGTCATTTTATCATCTGAATTACTTGACTGAAAATCTACAGTTTATAAATAAGTAAAACTAGAAAACTATATTCAGATCAGTTTCATGATGGAAGAAATAGTAATCATGAGCAAGTCAGGATTGCAGGTAGGTAGTCCTCAAACGGCTAAGCCTTACCTTTTAAAATACATGCTTGTCTGTGAGAAAAGAAATATTGTAGTACTTCAAGAAGTGCCTTCCCTATGTCGTAAGTGGGAGGAATAAGACACAGAGCAAACAGACTCCTCTACAACAACTATTGTCCTAAAAGAGGCATTAAAATTTGCCAGGCGTGTGGCACACACCTTTAGTCCCAGCGCTCCAGAGGCAGAAACAATGCTCCCTGAGTTTGAGGCCAGCCAGTCTACAGACCTAATTCCAGGACAGCCATGTCTATACCTGGAAACCCTGTCTTGAAAAAACAAGCAAACAAAGAGCAAGCAACTCACACACTGCTTAACAAAATATTCTTTAATTGTTCCTAGGAACTCCAATTCCTAGTTCCTTCTAGAAAACAACAAAGTTGAAGCTGTGGCACTGCACCAATGAAACCGAAGTCAAGTGTTCTCTGGGCTTCCATTTGTTCTTCACTTGTGCCTTACACTTGGACCACTGTAGGCTTTAAGTACACACAGTAACATTTATTTCCCAAAATTACTTAATATAGCAAGAAAAATTACCATTCAGTCCATCTTTGGGCTCCTGTTCCTCCACGTCATTTTCGTCCGACCCATCTCCAAACTCCTTCTCGTACCGTGCTTCCATCTCCTGGAGCTCCTTTTCCAGACTGGCCATGGTCATCCAGCTCTGCTCTCTGTACTGCTCCGCCAGTCTAGACACACAGCAAGGCTCAATCCCACCGGGAAGCACAGCCTACAAGGCTCTGAAGCCAGCCAAGAGGCCTGCTCCATGCTGCCACTGAGTGAAAACCCACCACCCACTCAGCCAGGACTGGGCACAGTCACTGGCACCTGGCTGGTTTTAGCTGTTCTACTATATAACAGGACTTGAACTGTAATCCTCAGCAGCTCAGGCAAAGTCTTTAGGTGACTAAGTGTTAAGTGTCACAAACAAGTACAAGATACTGCCTGGTAGTAATAGTATGGCTCTGCAGTTTAGTAGACAGCTCTGCAGGAGAGCAAACTTGCTGCCAGGCCCCAGAATCTGCAGTCCACACAACAGAAGGAAAGGACTGGCCCATGCAAGTTGTTCTTTCCACACCCACAGCCTTCTTTAAAGAGCAGGGCTCTGGGTTAGACTTCTTGAGTCCCACCCCCAGCTGTGACACAGCAGCTACATGCCTCATTGCCTCACAAGAAAGAGCAAACAGAAGAGCATTTGAAACAGACCCTTGAATAAAAATTCAATTAGCATCAGTTACTAACAAACTTCAGTAGAAGAGATCTTAAGTTAAAGGACCTCTGAAGAGAAATACGTAGCCAAAACCGGAGATGTTTACATAGCAGAGAAAAAAGCATTCCTCAATGTCAGAATCCAGATTTTTTTTTTTTCAAAGAAAAACTATGTTATAAGCTATAAGCCATGAGGATGATCAAACTTAACCTGGAAGCTTCATGCTGGCTCCCACTGGCATGCTCTACCATGCTGGGCACCCTACTGACGGCCACACTGACCCCCACATCAGCAGAAAGGATCTAGTTCCACAGTGCATACTTGGCTTGCTTCAATGTCTGCTGCCTCCTCATCTCCTCCGCCTTCCTGGCCTTCTCTGCATTCTGCTCCTCCACGAGCTTGCGGTGTGCCTGCACTCTCTTATCTCGCTTACGAATGAAGGCCACAAGCTGGCGCACCAGCTCATTTTTCTCTTTCCTTGCTTTGTCTCGAATCTTTTTGTTTTCTTTTTCCATCGCCCGTTTTTCCCAGCGGTTTGAGGCTTGCCGCGTATCATATTCTTCCTTCCAAGCAAAATTCTTTTGTGTGCAGAAACTCTGCCAGTAAGCATAGAAAGGGTGCACCACCTAGTGACAATGAAAATGAGCAAGATTATCTTGTTTTCACTGAGATGTATTTAAGAGGCAGTAAATATTAAGGATTAGAATATCTCCTAGCTTTCCTTCCATGTATCTAAGATTACTTTTGTTGTGTGCTTTGTTTAGCTGCCGCAGTGCTGAGGACTGAGCGCAGGGTCTTTGTGCATGCATGATGGCGCTCACTCTAGACTCTCATTCATGAACATTATTAATCACTGGAGAAGACTGTGCTCTTAAAGATTTTCCAGGAAAAGACATTCTCCAAGGCAGATTTAGAGAAGAAAATAGTCTCATTGGCCACAGACAGACTACTACAACCACAGTAGAACAAGTCATGGGTGGGCACTATGAGACAGCTACAAGCTCTGTTGGGAAAGTAACAAGGAAAGACAGGCCAGAGGACAAAAAATGGTTTCTTGTAAAACTAAAAACGCAGAGAGAAGCAAACTGTAAGACGCAGTGCAGTTTTTCTTGTACCGTACCGTGTCATAGTCACTCTGCGAGTCGCCGAAGGCTGGGAAATCCTCCACATCTCCTTCTGACACACATTCAAGCTCTTCTTTTGCAATCAGCTCAAAGACATCACGGTACACTGCATAGAAACCCTAAGACAAAATAAAGGAGAGGCAGAGACTCAGGGTGAGCACAGAAATGAGAGGCAGGATCTGCTGCTGACACAGTACAGCTCCCCGCCCCCGCTGCCTCCAGTGCCCGGCCTGCACATGCGCCCAACAGATGTGCGTTTACCTGCTATTACAATTTGAGTTTCACTTAACCACTCGAGGAGAAAGTAGAAATTCCCCGAGCTTACCTTTTCATCGTCTCCATAACCAGAGTAACAGGTAACAGTGAAATAACGAAGCAAATCTAAGCTGTCATCCTGATATTCTCCATCAAGCCCGCCTTTAAGTAAGGCCTCTCTGTGATTATCATACCTAAAAGATTCAAAGAGGAAAGAGCTGGACAAAAATGGACTGATTTTAAATGTAATTACATAAAAATTCACAAGAACTCTGCTCTTCTCAATCAACATAATAGTGGGTTTAAGTATTTGTAACCCATAGCCTCATGGCTTTTAAGAAATCTGAAAACTAAGACTTGTGAGACTTTCAGGAACTGAAGATTAAAACCATGCCTGCAGTTTGTGCTACCATATAAAATAGTAGCCCCTATCGACTGGACGCTCTAGCCTCTCCCTCAGCAGGTAGCTGAAGTCCACAGCAAAGAGAACTAGTAAATGGTACAGTATTGAACACAACAATCTGGTCCATACATTTACGCCCTGGGAATTTGCCAACATTTACCTGAAAACCGTATTTACGTTGATATAAAACTTAGGACACACTCACAGCCACAGTTATTATTCTTCATAAGAAGCCTACAATAGTATTTATTATCACTCTTGCTTGATACAACAGGAAACTGAAGCTCAGTAATAGTAAATACTGGTTGTTCATCACCATAAAGTCTGTAAGCAGGAAGACCAGAATTCAGAAGCAGGTCCCTTCTGCTGTAATGGCAGGGCTCTTCGCCATGAAATGGCAACGAGTGCCAGCTAACAGGAGCATTACCAGGCGGCAGCTTTAAGGGGTCTTGGAACAAAAAGACAAGCTAAGATTTAGAGAAGAATTAAATAAAAGGAAGCCAGAGTGGAATACCAATACTGTAAAAGGAAGGCAAATTATCTTGTTTTGAGTTTGGGAGTGAGAATCTCCCTATGTAGCCCGAGGTGGCTTGAATGCCCCTCTATGTAGCCCAGGTGACTGACTCTCTTGAGCACAGTGACCACAGGCAGACACTGCGGGCATGTGCATATATCTGGCTTCAGGTCAGAGTTCTAAAGTCCTTGGTCAGATAAAAGTTTGAGGTCTTCTACATGGCCTAAAAAAAAAAAAAATTTTTTTTTTTTTTGGTTTAAAAAAATTTTAAGAATTTCATTTCACCCTTTCTCTTTGAGAAGTTAGTGTGCTGTACAGTGTTTCAAGCAGATGACTTTTCACAGCAGCACTTTGCTAACAGCAGGATTTTCACTATTATGTCTAAGTTCAAAACCTATCCATTTGCAGCGAAGAGCTGAGAAGTCAAAAACTCAGAACTTCAAACATACAAATTCTTGTTACAAAAATGAAACTATATTATGAGCTCATCTTTGTTAAAAAGATTTATTCAGGTACTCTATAGAAATGTATTATAACCTCGTATTAAAATAAGAATTTCTGCTAAAGACAAAACTTCCTTCCTGTGTAGTAATAAAACTGTCATACACTAAAGGAATCCCTCTCGGTGAGGACCACTCACAGCATCTGAGTTAGAGCTGTGGAAGATCACCAAGCCTGCTTCATCATGGACAGCACCGCAGCTGGAACAGTCATCCCTCAAGCTCCTTCCTGCCCACCTACTGCACTTTACATAACCAGGAGGTGACACATGCTTCAGAACACTCCCAAACCATTCAGTGTACTAAACAGTTAAGAAACCATGACAATTCCTGCTAACAAATTAAACGAGGATGAAAGTAGCAATGCAATGCTCACCACGCTCTTTCCTGAGGGTCACTCAACACATCGTATGCAGCTTGAATTAACTTGAACTGCTCAGCTGCTTCTGCGGCATTATCCAGATTTTTATCTGTTAAAAAAAGGAACAGAAATTTAGTCACAAAAAAAAGTAGAAGTGTGGGCCATCAAAACGGCTCAGTGGGGAAAGGTGCTTGTTCCTAAGCCTAAAGACCTGAATACAATTCTGGAACCCATAAGGCAGCTTAGAGAAACGGTAGTCTAGTAAGTTGTCCATCCTCTAACCCGCACATGACCTCCATGTACCCTTTATGGCATACCTGCATGTATGCCATGTACCCACATATACACAGATACGCATATTACACACACACACACACACACACACACACACACACACACACACACACTTTAAATAGTAGGGGCTGGCAACATGACACAACAGATAAAGGATAGAGATGCTGCCCATCAAGCCTGACAGTCTGAGTTCAATCACTGAGACCCCCATGGTCGCAAAGAATCTACTCCTGTAAGTTGCCCTCTGACCTACAGATGTGAACCTTCTCACATAAACACACCCGGTGGGGTGGGGGTTGGGGGCGCGCAGAGATGCCTGCAAGTGGCAGCCAGCAGTGGTCTCTGACTTCACCCTTGCTCAGGCCCCTTCTCATCAACAATGCTAGCCTGCCCAACAGCAGGTGCAGAAGGAATGCAAGGTGTGCTATGAGAGCAGACTGGTCTGGACAGCAGCTCCCATTCTGGACCCTGCCCTCTCCTGGAATACTCATGTCACAGTGTGAGGAACACAGACAGTTTCACAGGATGACATTCAATGGGCGAAGAACAGAGGGAAGAAAGGAACAGAGACTGCCAACAATCATGCCCAGGAGTCTAGAAGCAGGTCCTCCCCAAAGTGGTAAGACAGTCTTAGCAGAGGACAAACTAAGCCACTCCCACACTTTTCAGAACCTTTAGATTCTGCACAGTGAACTGATACATAGTTTTTGTTGTTTGCTGTTTTAAACCCTAAGGCTTTGATAATTCTGTTCCATCATAAGTGGATAATATATTCATAAATTAAACATTTTGAATCTAACATGGTACATACCACGTTCTTTACGCTACTAATCAATATCTGCCTTCTAAGAGTTTAAAAGATATGACAGAATTTGTTCTATCCAAACAGCCATCCATGCAGCCTTACTGTTTATCTAAGTGGTTCATGACGGCATCTTGCCTCCTGATTTGTCATCACCTGATCCCAAGCCCCTTTAACACTGATACTTTTCCAAGCATAGCGTTTGCCATGACTCTTCTATCCTATGAAACTAAAAGCAGCCTTACATTAACTAATTTCCACCTCTAATTCTAACTCCCCTTTTAGAGTGCACCCATTTGAAGACTGCCGGCGTTAGCCAATCAGATGTGTTTTGACTGAGAAATGTTTGAATACCTGATCCCAGTTGATGGAATTATTTGGGAAGGATTAGGAAGTGGGCCTTGTTGGAGGAGATACATTACTTGGGGCAGGATTTGAAATTTCAAAAGACTAGGGCCATTTGAATTAGTTCTCCTTGTCTCCTAGTTGCAGATCAAAATGTTAAGCTCTCAGCTGTTGCCCCAGAGACCTGCCACCTTTCTCTGCTCAGCCATCATGGCCTAACCCTCTGAAACCATACATAAAATATAAACTCAAATTTCTTCTGTAAGTTGCCTTGGTCATGGCATCTTATCACAGCAATAGAAAAATAACTAAAATAAAATCAAAGAGAAGTTTACTAAGTAATGCTTTCTAGGAAAAGCACTTCTCACTTGGTAAAAAGGTATAGGCCTAGGTGGTCCTTATTACAGTGTGTCCTTAACCCACTTGCTGAATCCTACCTTCAGCTCTCAATTACAAGAATTGTAGCAGACCAAGTTATACCCAAAATTCACTGTTCTTTTCTTCTGGCTTACAGCTGACCCTGGCCTTATGATGGGAACCTGGCCCCTATAGTAAGAACTCCATCCTCAGCCATTTAGGTGTAACCATGTGACTAAACTCTTGCTAATAAAATATATGAAAAGTACTCTACAGTGAATGGGTTTTACGAATCTTCCTTAAAAGGCGGCTAGCATAAACCCTGGTCTCTTCTTTGCCCTTTCCTTTCCCATTTCTGTGACTAGTATCTTGAACAGTCACTTTGGCTGCCGAGTGAGGGGCCCACCTAAGAGCTGCGAGGCAGCAATCCACAGGGCCATGGGAGAGAACTGCCGTCCCAAGCTCTCCCTGTGGAGAAAGCCATTCTGCCTTTGAGACTCGTTTGATTCAAGGGTTTAACACACATGGTGAGGATGATGCAGCAAGTCTCTGATGGCTTCATGGTAGAGCTTTCAGAACTAGCCACCTTGTTCATGGCAAGGTGAGTAGAAAGAAATTTGTTTTTGCATCAGCTCCAACACCCACTTTCCTGCTGCATGGTTGCGCAAAACCCTCATGCTCCTTCAAGGTGAAACTCCCTTGACAAGTGTTAAGGTTTGTATGTCTTCATAACTCATTCATAAACAGAGCCAAAGAAGAAAAGGATGAGGCCAAAGCCCTTGGACACTGGTGTTTTCCAATATTCATCTCATCACTCAAGAAGCACACCTCCAGGGGGCGCTGCTAGACAACTAGTGTCCCTGCCAGTCTACACTTGCTGTTTATTGTCTCCTAGGAAAATGGAAGAAACTTTTAAGTCTCAAATATTTCTGTCAAGACACAATAATGTGGTTCAAACTGAATAACCTAAAAGTTAAAAAAGCTGGCAACTGATTCTTACATAAAACAAAAGCGGTTGCCAGGTGTGCGTGAGTACATGCGTTCCTTTGTATCAGTACTGCACCCTGCCCAACTTCTTCCCTGCATGAAGAATGGGTAGAAAGCTGAAGCTTCTAAACACATAAGACCTATGGACATGCCATCTAATCCAACATCTAACTTCTGAGTAGAACTTTTTTCAAATGTTTTCAATCTGTCAATGTCTTTCATTTTACATAAGTGCGTCTGAGTTAGACGACTGTGTTGGCTGAGGTAAACAGTAGGCGTCTAACAAAACAAGCAGAAAAGAGTGTACATTTTGTCATGGGTATTGCAGACAGTCACTGGGTTTTACCAGGCATCCCTTCTTGCACTCTTCAGTACAGTTTTCTCTTGACACGTCTCTGTATTCTGCTGTTATCTCCTAACCCCTTTTTACAATGTCTTCTGGAAGATCTTGTTGGATTGTCCCTTGCAAAACCTTGCTCTGAGAAAGCATCCTTCTTGGCAGGTCTCCATTCCTCTTGCCACAGCACTCCTATGGCAGTCCTGAGGTGGTGCAGGCCTATGCCTGGCCACTGACACTGGTCACTACTCCCTCTAACTAATAATCTCCTCTGCTACCACTGCCACCTCAGCCCTGACCTGGTGCTCTGTCGTCTAGCCACTCCCCTCAAGCACTGAAGAACTGGTCCTCCTGGCCTCATCTCCAGGCTGGCCTCCCTTACCGAAACACTGCAACAACACAACCAGAGAGGAAATTGAAAAACTTGCACTTATCACCCTGTGTTTCCAGTTCTTCTATGGTTTACCAAATTCCTTAGGGTAAAATCCTACTCCAGAATTGCCCCCATCCCTCCTGGACTGCTCCCACTTAGCTGGTTATGCTGGCCTCTCTCTTATGTTCCCTCTTTCTCTCTCCAATAGCGTACTGCCACCCTATCGCCCTGTGTCTCCACCTAGATACTACATCCTCGCAGCCAAGTTTCCAGGGTGGCCTTTCCCATCTCTCACCCACAGACACAAAGCTGGTCAGATGAGTGTGAGGATTCATCAGCCCTGCAACAGCCCTTCCCTGCTGGGATTCGAACTGCCTTTTCTTTCCTGTGCCTCCACAGACTGCAGGGCCAAACCACGGCAGGGACCTCTCTTGCTTTCTTCACCTAGCAAAGCACTCAGGGAATAGTCACGGGATGAATTCTGGAAGGCTACTTCTCTGAATCAAGGCTTAGCTCCCAAAATACCTAACACAGTGCCTTACACACAGAATGAATTTAAACATTTACTGACTAAAAGGCCAAGTGGCCCCACAAAGCAAGCATACTGAAATCATGTCTCCTGATTGATTCAAAATACAAACATTTCCAACCTAAAGATATTTAGGATGCTATGAGTCATAATATTCAGCAGCCACTGCACTCAGTTCCTAACAGGTTTGGCTTTAAAGTCAACCAGCAAGTCTTCTTCCTTCCTTCCTTGAACTGTCCAGCTCATCATCAACACCTGGACCTTTCTCCTCCCTGTGGCCCCAAGGACCCATCCCTGACCACTGGGATGCTTCCTGACTTGTCTCCAGGCTTCTTCGGGCCCAGTTGCCTCCATGGTCCCATCCAGGACATTATAATAAGACCACGGTGGACTCTATATGGTAGCAAAATAATAACAACAGTAATACATAGTGCTTAGCCTAATATCCAAGGCTCACTACAATTTGATTTGTCTACACTCCAAGAATTTTTTTTTTACCTTATCTTCAAATGTACATACATATTTGCCCTTAGATTTCCCTGCTTTGCCATTTCCCATTCTGACAGTCAAGGAACTCCCAACTTCCTTCTAGTTCCTAACTCAGCTTCAAATGATAATTACCCATTACTCCGTGATTGTTTTTCTTCCACTCGTACATTTTCTTTGGGTTTGCTTTGGCTATTTCTTTTGACTTCCTGCTATGATAAAGCTTCTGCCCTCTCAACAGGGGTGTGCGTACACACACACCCCTCATTTATTGTCAGCACGCCAATACCTGCTTTTCCTGCTCCCTCTACTGTAGGCCTTCCCACTCGGAGTCTCCAGGCTTTCCTTCCACTCTTCCAAACCATTCTGCAGTCTTCCTGTAAGCACCGCCCTCTATCCTGCTGGGACACCTTTTGCCCGCCCACCACTGTGCTCTTCCTGAAACAGGACACAGCCCAAGGTTCTCTCTGTGGAGAAGCAGCCTCAGTGTCTCTCAACACACATTGGAAGCTTCATCCCCGTGACTTGGGTGCTTATGAGTTAGTCTAGTAACCCAAACGGCAATTACACTGCTTTGCTCATATTAACTTTCATGTGTGCGAGGCATGGTTTCCTAACAAGACACTGAGGTTTCTGTGTTAGCATTTCAGAATCTACATATTATACAGTGGTACATGTCACTTGCATCTTCTAGACAGGTGTAAGAAAAACTGAGTTTAACGATGTTTGTAAGCCGTGGTACACTTGTTTCTCTTTTAAGCAAAACTGTGGTGTATACCTCTGAAATAAGGTTTGTATACTGGCAGCTCTTAGTCATGTATGTGTGCATAGCCATCTTATGTAGACTCTGGAATGAACTGCTTAAAGTTAAAGTGAAACTAAAAAACAAAATAAAACAAACCCAAACAGGTAAACTACCACGAAGAGAAAACACGCCTGCCCAATTACTCATGAAGGTGGGGCGGATGAATCACATGTTCAAAGGCTGTGTTGGCAACACAGTGAGACCCCCCATCTCAAAATTATTCGTTAAAAAAAAAAAAAAAAAAACTGGAGCTGGGCCGGGCGTGGTGGCACACGCCTTTAATCCCAACACTCGGGAGGCAGAGGCAGACAGATCTCTGTGAGTTCGAGGCCAGCCTGGTCTACAAAGTGAGTCCAGGACAGCCAGGACTACAAGAGAAACCCTGTTCTTAAAGAACAAAATAAACAAAACACCAGATGGTGTTGCTGGACCGCAGAGCGCTTGCCAGCAGGTGCGCGGCGCTGGCTTTAACTCCCAGTACCAAGAGAGGCGGACAGACTCCTAGGAATCTCCAAAGAGACGAGATTCAACTACTAAGTTTCATAGCCTGGAAGACCAGACTTCGAAAAAGTCACACAGACCCGTTTTACAGCGACACCGAGCCACCCCGGGGAAGCAAACTCCCGAGAAGCCTCGCAGAGTTCGCTGGGCAGTCCACCTAAGCACAACTCGCCGCGGGAACCTTGTGGCCCGGGCTGGGCGAGCTCTGCGGGAGCCTGGGGACTCCGAAGGCGGGCGCGAGCAGGCCTGTTTTTAAAAGCCATTCCCGGGCCGCGGGGCTGAAGCTCGGCCGGGCGGCGTGAGGGGGCCGAGAGGCGGCTGCGCGCCGAGCCCGCTTCTCCCCGGCGGTGCCGGCAAAGGGCCGTGGCGTGCGCCCCACCCCCAGGCCGGGAGGCGGCGGCGGCGGCCCGGCCGGGGTCTCGCGGCGCGGAGGAGGGAGCGTGAGGAGGGCCGCCCGCCGGCCACCTACCCGGGTGCCACCTCAGGGCCAGCTTCCGATAGGCCTTCTTGAGCTCCTCCTCGCTGGCGTCGCGCCGCACCCCCAGCGCCTCGTAGTGACACTTCATGGCGGGGCTGGACGCGGGGCCGGGGCCCGGGGCGGGGCCGGCGCCCGGGCCCGGGCCGAAGCGGCGACGGCGGCGCTGGTTGTCCTCTCCTCCGGCGGGAGCCCGGCGCCAGCAGCCCGCCAGCCAGCGAGCCCGGCGGCGGCGGCGGCAGCGGCGCGGGGTGGCGGAGGCGCGCGGCGGCGGACGACGCGGGCTGCGGCACGCGGGCGCGCGGAGGGGGCGGCGCCGGCGGCTCCGCATGGGCGGGGGCTGGGCTGGGTTCCGGGGCCGCCGCGCGCCGCGCGCCGCGGAGGCGGGGCCTGGGCGGGGGTGGGGGGAGCCGCGACGGGAGTCATTGTGAGGAGCACAGAGGGCAGAGTGCCACGGCCCTGAGTGGAGGGCAAGGTGGGCTTGGCGTGGGACGCGGTCCGGGAAATACCTTCTCCGTGGTCTGATTATTTCGCAGATGAGGCAACTCGGGCTTCAAGTAGTCAGGTGCTTAGTTTCAGTAACTCTTCACCGCTAGCACTTCCTAGGATCTCCTTCTTCTTCTTCTTCTTCTTCTTCTTCTTCTTCTTCTTCTTCTTCTTCTTCTTCTTCTTCTTCTTCTTCTTCTTCTTTCTCCTCCTTCTCTCATCTTGACCAATATCATGATAAAGGACAGTATAAATGAGATGATTCCTTAAATCAGTTTTTGAACCATTTTAAGGTAGCATACCAAAAGCCAGCCTTGGTCTCGGTAAGAACACACCTTTAATCCCAGCACCCACCCAGGAGGCGGAGACCAGTTAGAGTATTTAGAGAGTTCCAATGCACGCCTTTAATTATCCCACTCTGTGAGTTCAAGGCCTCACTTGGGCTACATAATGAGTTAAACTTGTTTCCCAAGTGCTGGATTTATGGCCTCCACTAACATACTAGGTTCTTTTACACATAAACAGAAAATGTCCACATGTAACAATTACTCTTCCTAAAGAGTCATAATCAGTGTCGTGAAATGTCTTGTTTGGTTGGTTTGGTTAGTTTGCTTTGTTTGTTTGTTTGTTTTTTCAACACAGGTTTTCTCTGTGTAGCCTTGGCTGCCCTGGACTCGCTTTGTAGACCAGGTAGGCTTCAAACTCACAGAGATCTGCCTGCTTCTGCCTCCCAGAGTGCTGAAATTACAGGCATGCACCACCACAGAAATGTCTTTTTTTCAACAACATGCACCTTGATAAAACAAAGCCTCAAAAAAAAAAAAAAAAAAGAGTGAATGAAAGAAAAGAAGGAAAGAAGTAAAAAAAGGAAAGAAAGAAGGAAAAAAGGAAGATGTTTACAGGGCATTTGTCTCTGGGGACCTTTCCTTGATAATGAAGAACACTTCGATTATTTCTCTCCCTTCTTGTGTTTTTTTGTTTGCAAACTCTGGAAAACTAAGTTGGCAGGCTGGAGATGGTGGTTCATGCCTATAAATGCCAGAAATTGAGATGCTGGGGCTGGAGGTTTGGTGTGAGTTTGTTTAACAGCCTAGTTCATTCATAGTTATCCTCAACTGCCTAAATAACCAATGGCCATTTAGTCTTTTGTATTTAACCAGGTATGACCATGAGAAACTAGCCAGACAAGTACTCCAGGTGAGCCTCTGACCTGGACCACTTGCATAATTTTAAATGACTTCAAGTAATAGCCTTATTTAAACCATTTCAAGAAAAGTAGCACTATTAAAAACACAACTCGACTGAGCAGTTACTCTTGACACCGAGCCATTTCTCTAGCACCTACACACAGGGTTTAAGTGACTTTGTGCTGGTTTTTATCACTTGACAAACTAGAGTCTCTTGGGAAGGGGCAATCACAGCTGAGGAAGATTGGCCTGTGGGCATGCCTATGGGGTATTTTAATTACTGATGTAGGAGGGACAAGTCCTCTGTAGGTGGTGGCATCCCTAGACAGGTGATTGGCAGCAAAGGCAGCTGAGTCATCTGTCTTCCTACTGGGTCTCTGCTTCACTTCCTGCTTCCAGATTCTAGTCTTAGTCCCGACCTTTACATCCCTCGATGAACCTGGACGCGTATGATAAATCCTTTCGTCCCAATTTGAATTTGGTCAGGATATTAATAACAACAAAAACCAAATGAGGACAAAAAATAAACTAGGGAGTATATCTAGAACCAGCAACAACATAAAACTAGTAAAATTAAGTGAAAAATGCCCTACCCCAGAAAGACATTAGCCCAACCCTCCCTCCCAATCCTAATCTCCCCTCAAAACTAATGTTTTGTTATTTTTATTTGCAGCAGGTATTCTCACTGGCAAGAGTCCAAGAATATGAATGTTCTCATGACTGACAAGTACAATTTCAGGCCTTACAAAAATATCAGAAAGTCTTATTGCAGAAAACCTTTGGCCAGAGTTTTAACCACAAGTGTTATACAACAGATTTCTGTACAGAAATATTTACCATTTAAACATGACACTAGAAACACAAAAATAAACCTGGTTATCTTTGAAGGGATAATGTAGCTATGGCACAAAAAGAAATGAAATGCTGTCCAGTTAGTAAACATGCTGCAGATGTGTGAAAACAGTGTTAAAAGGAATGACAAAACCATCTGACATTAGGGGTGTGTGTGTATGTGTGTGTGTGTGTGTAATGACAACTGTACATACAGACAGCTCATCCGTGTGCACCTCAGCAGCCACCTATCCCATCCTACTGGAGGGTCAAGTCACTGCTTTCCTGGTTGCTACTCTCTAGAAGCTGCCATTGTCTCCTACACTCAGGAGTTGTCACAAGAAGGAAAGCCTCCAGCATTCTCAGACCCTAACTGTCCTACTTTTTCCTACTTGTAAACAATCTATACTAATTGCTTCTAAGATAAATTTGTTAAGTTTAGTTGGTTTTCTTTTTCTTTTCCTCCTCCTTTTTTTGTTTTTTGGAGACTGAGTTTCACCACACCTGGATAGTTAGTTGGTTTTCAAAACCTAAAAGAAATGCTCTGAGGTGGCCTTCCCAAGGGCTCATGAGCTATTGACCTCAGCAGAGAAACCTCAGTAAAATGACCTTTTACCTCCACCCTGCCTTCCACAAACTCTGCTCTCAAAAGTGCCCAGCACCTCTGTAAGTAATCAGGACCCAAGTCTGTTTGAATTTCAGCTTGACCTAACTAAAGTTCTAACCACAGAGGGCAGGCAAGCTGTGCCTGTGTTAACTATTCCTAACACTACATGAGTCCTAAAAAGAATAGAAAGTAGCCGGTGAGTTCTGATGATGCTTTATTTAGAAAAAGACTGACGTTAAGATTTCAAATTCCTTAAAAGGGCACTCTATTTAGACAAAGCTAGTTCTGTATACTGAACGTATTTACAAATGGAAAGCAAAATAAATATACAGTAACTAAGACAGTTATGCACTGATTCACTTCGCACTCCCTCTGCTCATCTTCTGCTGCAGCTTCCGGTGCCTCTTGTAAACCCTTCTCTTTCTTGCTTGCAGATCTACTTTTGGCTCTGGCTTCACCCACTGTATTTCTACTGGTTTTTCCTCTGCTGGTATAACAAAGACATCTGCAGTGGGATCGTGTGGAACAATAGTCTTTGGTTCTTTCTTCCTCAGTTTCTGAACATCTTTGACTTGCTGTTTTTCTCTGTACTTTGCAGCCGTGATGGACCTTATGATACGTCGATGCTGGCACAAAAGAACAGAGGCTTTTGAATAAGGCATTCTTATGTCCCTGCACCCAGACATACAAAACAAAGAAAAAGGAAAGAAAGAAAAAGAAAGCAAGCAGTGGTCATTTGCAGATAGATGCGTAGCAAAACAATCTCAGTCATACAGGGGATAAGCCAGTAATTACACAATCAGTATGGCTAAAAAGTTGTAGCATCACAGCCAATAAATACAACAAAACAACCCAAACACAGAACCAACCAAAACACCCAGCTTACCATGTTTGGAGACTGATAATGAGGATTTTCATACAAAGTTGGTCCTCCAAAGCTTCCCTGAAATATCTTTATGAGATTTAAGACAAAACGAGGTCCTATTTCCACTAGAGCAGCGTCTTCTTCTATAATCTTCAATAAAAGAGAAACATTGCTTCTAATTTGGGTATAATATTGACAAACGGTAAACTAGCCACAACTTCATTACATTATGCTCTAAGAATTGATAGACCAAGCATCCTACACTTTTAATCTCAGCACTGGGGAGGCAGAGGCAGATTATGCTTCATTTACATACTGAGTTCCTGGCCTGCCAGAGCTACACAGAAGGGCCTGTCTCTCAAACAGACAAAACAACACAAAACAAAAATATAAAGCACTTTTTAGAGTTAATTTTGTATCCAGCCAATTTTTTTGCAGAAGGCCCCTCTCAGGGCAGGTGCTTGCAACTCCTTCTGCCAGGCAGCAGGGTGAGCCTCTGCCATGTGGCCTGCCTGGTTCCTGAGTTAGGACTCAGAAGAGTATAACTTTTATTTATCCGTTTTTGTGGGGAAGGGACACATTGTCCAACACCTTAGCACTCTTTCCCTGAAATTCTGGGCATCCTCACTCCTCCTAAAGTCCAGCTCTGCCTTGTAGACCTCCACTGCCAGCAGTGTGCCTTTCTCTCTCTCCATATCCCTTTTCCAGACAACTGTCAAAACTGACAGCTCATCTGTCCGATTGCTTTTTCTCTTACATTCCAATAAAATTGTCCTTGAGCTTTAAAAAAAATAAATAAATAATAAACAAACTAACAAACGAAGCACAAAACCAGAATTGATAATCTTCAAAGTAAGATATGGTTAAGAATTTAGAAAATGACAAATCACAATCCTTCCTACAATCTGTTACCAGCTAAAGGAAGTTATACAGAAAACATTATTTTTCTGTGTTCATGTGTATGGGGCTTTATATGTTTACTGGTGCATGTGTGCATGTGCATGTGAAGGCAGATGTTAACAGCAGGTGCTGCTCTTCAGGAGCTGCCCACGTGTTGCTGTTTGCATTCCTTTACATTGCATGTGTGTTGGCACACATGCAGAAGCCAGAGGACCACTTACAGGAGTCAGTTCTCGCCTTCTACCACGTGTCCCAGGAGTCACACTCAGGTTGCAGGCTTGGTAATGAGCATTCACTAGCTGAGCCATCTCAATAGCCCCTCTCTGCTTTATGAGGTGCCCCAGGGGCTACCTGTCTCTCCTCCAGATCTAGGACTACAAACATGTGACCCTTATGCCTACCTTATGCTTACACACATTACGCCTCAGTGTTTTCTGTTCTTGCTTTTTTTTTAATCAAAGATTTGTTTATTATTTATGCAGTATTTTTGCCTGCATGAGTGCCTGCACACTAGAAGAGGGCACCAGATCTCATTATAGATCTCATTATGTGGTCACTGGGAAGAGAACTCAGGACCTTTAGAAGAACAGCCAGTGCTCTTAACCTCTGAGCCATCTCTCCAGCCCTAGGGTTTTGTTTTGTAGCTGCAAAATCTGAATCTGTTTCCTATCTTGAGTCTCACATACACTAACATAGCATTCTTTCTTGACTGTCTGGTGAAACAGGGTCTCTCTACATAGCTTTGGCTGTCCTTGAACTTACTATGTTGAGCAGGCCGGCCTCCAACTCACAGGGACTTGCCTGCATTAACAATTTAACACATGTACTCCAAAGTCAGGAGAGGTAACTGATACTGTAAGGAATCTTCTATAACATGCAGACAGGAGCCCCATGCCCATCCCCTGCAGCTGCATCAATCTTGCCTTGCTGTTCTCCACTTTTCCATTTTCCTGCACATTATTCCAAATTCCTGCTTAGAGACTTCTAAAATCCCCACTTATCCTGAGTGAGTCATGTCATGACTCACCTAAAAGTTGTTGCTATAGCAATTCTGTTTTCCTAAGTCTTAACAGCCTCCCACCCTCTACCTGCTACTCTAACCTTTCAGGAAGAGGAACAACGAACTGCCCTTTACAGGACTCAGGAAGGCTGGAGGACAACCAGCGCAGGCTTCCAGCCTATTTTCTTTTTTTAAATGAGTATACCGGCTTGTGAAAAATGTATGTCACATCAACTGACAACTATAAAAATAAGAAGAGGTCACTTTAGGTATATGGCAGCAGACAATCATTTGCCACAACCATCCAAAGGAGAAATGGAGCTATTCAAAACAAAAGAATATATATTTCCAGTGTCAGTAATGCTACATATCCCAACATATCTAAAACATAGCAAGTAAAGTAGAGCTAACCTGGAAGTTCCGAAACCATATCCTGTTGTCCAGAATGGTGAATGTAAACACGTGGTCCACAAATGGCTGGCTCTTGGGATGATACCGGGGTGTGCTAAAGATCTTATGAAAATTAAGTCTGTTAGATTTTCATTCCAAGGCACAGTATGTGTTTTGATGTCTTAAGTTAACAAACAAGTTCAAAAGAAGACATCCCAGGAAAGATATTTACCTGAATTAAGAGTTCTTTTAACAAAGCATAATGTGGTAATTCATCAAAAGCCTACAAATAAAAATATTAGCACATGATTTGAAATTAAGAGTACATTCTTTAATAAAAGTTCTTCATACTAAATATAAATGTGTGTGAGTGTGTGTGTGTGACTGTGTGAGTGTGTGTGTGAACACACATACATATTCTATATCTACTGCATATCAATCGTTCAGCATAAGAAAATTAGACCATACACCGACCAAGAAACTTACAGGGTCAAAAGACAAAAGGGGACGAGAACCTTTCAAGCAGTTTCCAGTCATCTTTAGTTCAGCCAGGGTATGAACTAAAAATAATAATAATAACAGAAAAGTTTTTAAAAATTTACACAATTATTCCCAAACATTTCTAAATCTTTCATTTTAAAAAATGCTAGGTCAAACTTACTATTCTGAACCAAGAATTTGGCAGATGGCCCATGCGGTGAATTTGAAAGCCTGAAATATATGAAGGAAGCTTTTCAACAAATTAGAATGTACACTGCAGGGAATGTTCATCCATACCAGCAGATTATAAAAAAAGCACCTATTGTTGACAAAATATTATATATTGTATATTAGAAGCTTAAGATCATTTTGTTCAACATTTATTTAATGTATTATCCATGTGCCCCTCATTCAAAAAGGTGTAATGTCTTATGAAAAACTAATTATTAATAATCTGTTCAGGAAGATCGGGGATAAAAGTTGGTATTTAGTTACCTAGAAATCTTACTAGATACTAACTTACTTTGTCATAGAGCAGGTTTGTTTAATTTCTTATATATGTCTTCAAAGGAATAGATTGATAACTGTAGGAATAGATAGAGAGTTGGTCTTCAAACTCTTCAGAGATCCACAGAATATGGCATTTAAGGATGAGGGCTTTCCTGACAGAGAGAGACATCCGCTCCTGGCCGCATCTCTGTATGCATCATTGAAGATGGGGGCTTCAAGAGACGTGGGTGACAGAATGGCCACTGGACTGAGAAACTGTTCTTATCTCTACTGCTGATGACAGGCTGATTGTCCACTATGATCAACAGTGATGCTGGAAAGTTGACTGTCCAGCTTTAAAGAGACTAGATGGGCCAGACCGTCGGATTTCCTGCTTCAAAAAGCAGTTTGTTGGATGTTTTGGGCCGATAAGGCTGAAGACTGATTGCCCCAATGAAGGAGAGAATCCGGTGACGATCCAGGCGGTCTGCTCTCTCTGTCCTATGCAACTTGGAAGTTGTCCGCCAGCACTTCCTTTATTAGATAGATTTTCCTTCTTGGGTCTCTGATGGGATTGAAGACTAGATAGCTACAGTGTTACTAGAAGCTTTAGTTTAAGAATTAAAAACACATTTATAGATTGATAATTGCAATTTCTCATGAAGGGAAAAGACTCTCTTTGGTAGGATAGTGGAATACTTTCTCCCAGGTTAACAAGTATAAAAGGACTTGGTTATGTATTTGATATCTGATGATTCTGTATATATGTATATTTGTGTATATAGTTTTTAATTATTTTTTAAAAGAAGGAGGATGTATGGGAAGGATTGTAAGCTTTGTCACAGGTGAAAGCAGTCTTGGAGGGCTTTGCCCTTGGACACACCATGGATATTCCCTGAGATTAACCTAGAGATAGACTGGGTGGAGCCATCCTGGGCCTGAAATTCAGGAAGGAGACCTGGGGACTCCACCTGGACTATTGTATTTCTAATCAACCCTCAATGGGAGGCAGAGCCCACCCATTGCATGTGAGAGACAGGCTGAGAGGGAAGAGGAGCAGCAGGTTCGGGCACAGTGAACAGGCTGGACCAGAGCGCAGGCCAGAGACACGCAGGGACCAGTCCTGTGGAGCAGATACCAGAAGGTCCACTCTTTTTCCTTTTAACCTTTTTTCCCTCTTGTGTAAGCTAGTTGGGTTGTATAATAAAGTTTAATTGTTAAGAAACAGAGCCAACAACCTATCTACATAGAGTAAGACGGCTGTCTATAAGATGCAAATGTCTATAAGACAGCCCATGCCTACAATATTCGTGTTAAATTTTGTTTTGCACTTCTGTTTTTTTAGTTTTCCAAGGCCGGGTTTCTCTGTGTAGCCTTGGCTGTCCTGGATTCGCTTTGTAGACTACCAGGCTGGCCTCGAACTCAGATTCACTTGCCTCTGCCTCCCTGAGTGTTCTTTATAGACTTCAAACACTCTGCAATCAAAGTTTAGTTTTTTCCTCCCTTTTACCTTAAAGAATGATCCTGTTATATAAGATGTGCAAAGAATAAACCCATTTAAACAGGCTCCACTCAACTCCCTTAACGTGCTCCCTTACCACATATACAGGCTCCACTCAACTCCCTTAACGTGCTCCCTTACCACACATACAGGCTCCACTCAACTCCCTTAACGTGCTCCCTTACCACATATACAGGCTCCACTCAACTCCCTTAACGTGCTCCCTTACCACATATACAGGCTCCACTCAACTCCCTTAACGTGCTCCCTTACCACACATACAGGCTCCACTCAACTCCCTTAACGTGCTCCCTTACCACACATACAGGCTCCACTCAACTCCCTTAACGTGCTCCCTTACCACATATACAGGCTCCACTCAACTCTCTTAACGTGCTCCCTTACCACATATACAGGCTCACTCAACTCTCTTAACGTGCTCCTTACCAAATATACAGGCTCCACTCAACTCTCTTAACGTGCTCCCTTACCCACATATACAGGCTCCCCTCAACTCCCTTAACGTGCTCCCTTACCACATATACAGGCTCCACTCAACTCTCTTAACGTGCTCCCTTACCACATATACAGGCTCCCCTCAACTCCCTTAACGTGCTCCCTTACCACATATACAGGCTCCCCTCAACTCCCTTAACGTGCTCCCTTACCACATATACAGGCTCCACTCAACTCCCTTAACGTGCTCCCTTACCACATATACAGGCTCCACTCAACTCCCTTAACGTGCTCCCTTACCACACATTCACTCAACCCCTACGTGCTCCCTTACCACATATACAGCTCCACTAACTCCCTTAACGTGCTCCCTTACCACATATACAGGCTCCACTCAACTCCCTTAACGTGCTCCCTTACCACATATACAGGCTCCCCTCAACTCTCTTAACGTGCTCCCTTACCACATATACAGGCTCCACTCAACTCTCTTAACGTGCTCCCTTACCACATATACAGGCTCCACTCAACTCTCTTACGTGCTCCCTTACCACATATACAGGCTCCACTCAACTCCCTTAACGTGCTCCCTTACCACATATACAGGCTCCACTCAACTCCCTTAACGTGCTCCCTTACCACATATACAGGCTCCCCTCAACTCTCTTAACGTGCTCCCTTACCACATATACAGGCTCCACTCAACTCTCTTAACGTGCTCCCTTACCACATATACAGGCTCCACTCAACTCTCTTAACGTGCTCCCTTACCACATATACAGGCTCCACTCAACTCTCTTAACGTGCTCCCTTACCACATATACAGGCTCCCCTCAACTCCCTTAACGTGCTCCCTACCACATATACAGGCTCCACTCAACTCTCTTAACGTGCTCCCTTACCACATATACAGGCTCCCCTCAACTCCCTTAACGTGCTCCCTTTCCACATATACAGGCTCCCCTCAACTCCCTTAACGTGCTCCCTTACCACATATACAGGCTCCACTCAACTCCCTTAACGTGCTCCCTTACCACATATACAGGCTCCACTCAACTCTCTTAACGTGCTCCCTTACCACATATACAGGCTCCACTCAACTCTCTTAACGTGCTCCCTTACCACATATACAGGCTCCCCTCAACTCTCTTAACGTGCTCCCTTACCACACATACAGGCTCCCCTCAACTCTCTTAACGTGCTCCCTTACCACACATACAGGCTCCACTCAACTCTCTTAACGTGCTCCCTTACCACATATACAGGCTCCACTCAACTCTCTTAACGTGCTCCCTTACCACATATACAGGCTCCCCTCAACTCTCTTAACGTGCTCCCTTACCACATATACAGGCTCCACTCAACTCCCTTAACGTGCTCCCTTACCACACATACAGGCTCCACTCAACTCCCTTAACGTGCTCCCTTACCACACATACAGGCTCCACTCAACTCCCTTAACGTGCTCCCTTACCACATATACAGGCTCCACTCAACTCCCTTAACGTGCTCCCTTACCACATATACAGGCTCCACTCAACTCCCTTAACGTGCTCCCTTACCACACATACAGGCTCCACTCAACTCCCTTAACGTGCTCCCTTACCACACATACAGGCTCCACTCAACTCCCTTAACGTGCTCCCTTACCACACATACAGGCTCCCCTCAACTCTCTTAACGTGCTCCCTTACCACATATACAGGCTCCACTCAACTCTCTTAACGTGCTCCCTTACCACATATACAGGCTCCACTCAACTCTCTTAACGTGCTCCCTTACCACATATACAGGCTCCCCTCAACTCCCTTAACGTGCTCCCTTACCACATATACAGGCTCCACTCAACTCCCTAACGTGCTCCCTTACCACATATACAGGCTCCACTCAACTCCCTTAACGTGCTCCCTTACCACATATACAGGCTCCCCTCAACTCCCTTAACGTGCTCCCTTACCACATATACAGGCTCCACTCAACTCCCTTAACGTGCTCCCTTACCACATATACAGGCTCCACTCAACTCCCTTAACGTCCTCCCTTACCACATATACAGGCTCCACTCAACTCTCTTAACGTGCTCCCTTACCACATATACAGGCTCCACTCAACTCCCTTAACGTGCTCCCTTACCACATATACAGGCTCCACTCAACTCCCTTAACGTGCTCCCTTACCACATATACAGGCTCCCCTCAACTCTCTTAACGTGCTCCCTTACCACATATACAGGCTCCACTCAACTCCCTTAACGTGCTCCCTTACCACATATACAGGCTCCACTCAACTCTCTTAACGTGCTCCCTTACCACATATACAGGCTCCCCTCAACTCTCTTAACGTGCTCCCTTACCACATATACAGGCTCCACTCAACTCTCTTAACGTGCTCCCTTACCACATATACAGGCTCCCCTCAACTCCCTTAACGTGCTCCCTTACCACATATACAGGCTCCACTCAACTCCCTTAACGTGCTCCCTTACCACATATACAGGCTCCCCTCAACTCTCTTACGTGCTCCCTTACCACATATACAGGCTCCACTCAACTCTCTTAACGTGCTCCCTTACCACATATACAGGCTCCACTCAACTCTCTTAACGTGCTCCCTTACCACATATACAGGCTCCACTCAACTCCCTTAACGTGCTCCCTTACCACATATACAGGCTCCACTCAACTCCCTTAACGTGCTCCCTTACCACATATACAGGCTCCACTCAAACTCTCTTAACGTGCTCCCTTACCACATATACAGGCTCCACTCAACTCCCTTAACGTGCTCCCTTACCACATATACAGGCTCCCCTCAACTCCCTTAACGTGCTCCCTTACCACATATACAGGCTCCACTCAACTCTCTTAACGTGCTCCCTTACCACATATACAGGCTCCCCTCAACTCCCTTAACGTGCTCCCTTACCACATATACAGGCTCCCCTCAACTCCCTTAACGTGCTCCCTTACCACATATACAGGCTCCACTCAACTCCCTTAACGTGCTCCCTTACCACATATACAGGCTCCACTCAACTCCCTTAACGTGCTCCCTTACCACATATACAGGCTCCACTCAACTCTCTTACGTGCTCCCTTACCACATATACAGGCTCCCCTCAACTCTCTTAACGTGCTCCCTTACCACACATACAGGCTCCCCTCAACTCTCTTAACGTGCTCCCTTACCACATATACAGGCTCCACTCAACTCTCTTAACGTGCTCCCTTACCACATATACAGGCTCCACTCAACTCTCTTAACGTGCTCCCTTACCACATATACAGGCTCCCCTCAACTCTCTTAACGTGCTCCCTTACCACATATACAGGCTCCCCTCAACTCTCTTAACGTGCTCCCTTACCACATATACAGGCTCCACTCAACTCTCTTAACGTGCTCCCTTACCACATATACAGGCTCCACTCAACTCTCTTAACGTGCTCCCTTACCACATATACAGGCTCCACTCAACTCTCTTAACGTGCTCCCTTACCACATATACAGGCTCCACTCAACTCTCTTAACGTACTCCCTTACCACATATACAGATCCTGTTTTTTCTTAGCTTCAAAGTAGATGCACTTATTGCAGTTTTTCATTTCACAGACCTAAAAAAAAAAAAAAAAGCAACAGATAATATAACAAAAACTAAAATAATAAATAACTGGGTTTCTCCAAAACGATTTAAACAAGGCCACTAAGACAACCTGTGTATAGTTATTCACAGAATTTTCTATCTCTGGCATTCTACTCAAGGTAAGTCTGATGTTCTATGCACCTCTTTGGTAGAAGTGTCCACTCAAATTCTTTAGTCTATGGTTTGACGCACTTTGTCTCTCGCTGGCAGGGTGTCATGACAGCCCAAGCTGGCCTTCCCTGATACGCGGCCACCTCCCAAGGGTGAGACGCAGGCCCAGCTGGCCTAATATTTACAGCAATGGGTGTCTTTGCACTGGATTCTGACTATAGACCCATGCACAACCAATAATGACTGAATATAAGGCACTAGGCATAAGATATGTGACAATAAAACTGTACCACAAAATATAGCCCTAAGTAAACCAAAGATAACCTTTAATCATCAGCTTTTTAGGTTTTTCTTTAACTTGATAAAGTCTAAGATTTTATTCACACAAACTTTTATTCATGAATTAAGGGATAAGAAGCAAAAGTAAATAAAACCTATTTCAAAGTGATTTAATCAACATCTAAAGATTTTATTGTTGTTGTTTTTCTCTGTGTATCCCTAGCTGACCTGGAACTTGCTTTGTAGACCAGGCTGGCCTCGACCTCAATGCATATCTCTGCGGGATAAAAGGTAAGCAACACCATGCCCACCAACATGGTGAAAACTTAAAAACCATCCTTAAGAAACACAAAACCATCCTAGAAATAAACTTCTGTGTTATCATAAATTCAACCTACTCAAGATGTGAAACTTGCAAAGTTAAAAAATCGTAGGTACAGGGTTGGAGAGATGGCTCAGTGTTAGGAGCGCATTCTGCTCTCCCAGAGGTCCTGAGTTCAATTCCCATCAAACACATGTGGCTCACAACCATCTATGATGGAATCTGATGCTCTCTTCTGGCCTGTAGCTGTACATACAGGCAGAGCACTCACATACAAAAATAAATAAATAATTAAAAAAAAATCTTAGGCCAGGCATGCCGGTGCACACCTTTAATCCCAGCACTCAGGAGGCAGAGGCAGGTGGCTCACTGTGAGTTAGAGGCCAGCCTAGTCTATAAAGTGAGTCCAGGACAGCCAAGGATACACAGACAAACCCTGTCTCGAAAAACAAACAAACAAAAAACCCACCACCAACAACAACAAAAAAATTAGCTACAACTTTTTTGTGTGTGTTTTTGTTATCTACTATTGCTGCACTTTTTTCTTTTTTCTTTTTTAACACTCTCTGGGCCTTTGTACTTGCCTTCTCTCTACTGGAATGCTCATCCACGGTAAGCTGGCAGCTCCCCTTCAGGACAACTCCTCTCAGAAAGGGTTTTCTAATCTAGCTCAGTAATGAAAAATACACACTGCTTTATTTCTCTTCTCTTCACTGGATATAAATCTTGTTTCTGTCCTGTCTCCCTCACTGGAATGACAGCACCCTGACAACAAGGGAATTGTTCTAGTTCTGGTCAACAATGTTGCCAGAGCTTATAGAATAATGCCATGTTACAGCAGCAACTGTGACAAACCACCAAACAAAAGCCTTTCCACAGCCAAACAATTATCTTAAAACTGTTTAGAAAAATTTTGCTTTGAAATACAAGCTTAGTATCTTCAACAGTACTTTGAAATTTTACTATCAGGAGCCTATAACACCGAGAGAACAAATTTGCCCTGTACACTTAATAACGACAAAGTACTTTTTTACAACATGGGTTTTCTATAAATAGCTAACATTTTTAAAATTGTTTTATATACACTGGTAGATTATTCTTATGAGTACCTACTATAAGTTTCATAAAATACTAGATATCATTGAAGAAAAACAACTGACAAATTAAATTAGTAGAATTTGAATTATTCACAAAACTATTTTTATAAGTCACCAAATAACCTTTGTTAAATGGGTCATCTTTAGGGTTGATAAAATATTTGTAATTAATTTTAAAATTACCTCATTTATCACAAATAATTTATCTTTACGATCCATTTTAGTATCTGTAAAAAGAAAGAGAAAGCAAGTAAATAAAAGATTTCAAGACTTTCTTTGATTACATTTGCTATCTAGGTAATTATTTTTACAAATAAAGCCTTTTAAGACTAATTAGAGCTAAAAACATTCACCTCTTTACTCTTTTTAAACGTAAACTAAAAAAGTACTGCGCAGACCGTGCAGTGCACTCCTGCCACTGTATTGGAATGGACAGGAGAGGCAAAGCCAAGGAAACCCTCCACTTCTGAGCTGCAGCTCAGCCCTCTTTACTTTTTTTTTTTCCTGTGATGATACAATAACCATTTATTCTTTTCTTTTCCTTTTCTTTTTTTGTTTGTTTTTTGAGACAGGGTCTCTCTGTGTAGCCTTGGCTGTCCTGGACTTGTTTTGTAGACCAGGCTGGCCTTGAACTCAATGATCAGCCTGCCTCTGCCTCCTGAGTGCTGGGATTAAAGGCGTGGGCTACCACACCCGGCTGAACATTTATTCTTATGAAAATAAAATCAAACTGTGCTAATCCCATGAACAAACACACAAAACACAAATAAAAACTAGCCAAAAGCCAACAGTATAGTATAAGATTATTATGAATGCATCAGATGTATATACCTTTTAAACAATCAATTAATTCGAGGGAATGGAATTATTTTCAGGTGGGATCTCACTAATTTGCTTGGGCAGGCCTTGAACTTTCAACCTTCTAACCTCGGCTTCCAAGTAGTAAGAATCATAGGCCTGTGCCATCTGGCCTGGCTCAAAACTAAAACAATTTTTCTGGCCCAGTCTGTCTCCCCCCGCCCCACAGGGTTTCTCTATGTAGCCCTGACTGTCTTAGAACTCTCTTTGTAGACCAGGGTATCCTCAAATTCACAGTTATCCGCCTGCCTCTGCCTCCCAAGTGCTGGGATTAAAGGTGTGGTCCACCATGCCCAGCCCTAGAACCACCCAGCTTTTTTAAATTTTTCTTTAAATTTGGGTCTTATGTAGCTCACGCAGGCCTCAAGTATCTATGTAAGTTCAGGATGACATTCAATTCCTGACCCTCCTGCCACCATCACAGAGATCACAGGTAAGCACCATCATGCCCAGCCTCTGAAACTAAAACGAGACGGACTATGTAGCCCAGGCTGGCCTGAAACTAGGCACACCAAAATGGCCTTGAACTCAACAGATCAGCCTCCCAAATGCTGGGGCTAAAGATTTGTGCGGCCACACCAGACCAAAAAAATTTTAACTAATGAAAACATAATTTTTAATGAAAACTAATTTTAAAATTGGTTTTGGATAATCATAGAAATAATAGTGAAAATGTTCACTTAGTTTCAGGGCTTGAGGACAGCACAGGCAGTGCCAGCTGGAGAAGCGCTGAAGAACCACGCCATTACATAAAACACAACCTGCATCTCAGCAAACATAGCAGCCACAGATGTGTAATCCCAAGAGCAAACACTTTCACTAGCCTCTTAAGCCGCGGCAGTAGCACACACTTTTAGTTCCAATACTAGGCCAGAAGATATGAGTTCAAGGCCAGGCTAGCCAAGGTTACATAAGTGAGACCTCGTCTAAAAAGAGGGGGGTGGGGGGGAGGGAGAGAAAGAAGAGAAACAGAATAATGTTCGGAAAACAATACATAGCAGTCCTTACTCAGCATCTCACCAATCCCCTGACCACTGGAAGCCATTGTAGTGACCATGTTCTTGGACTTTTAGAAAATGTTTCTTTATAAGATAGATGTTTTAAAAAGTAAAGAAAATGCGGACTTTCATCAATAAATTATAAACTGTTAAATTTCTCTTAAAAAGAGATATTTGAAAGAATGAACTTTTGAAATGGTGTGTGTGTGTGTGTAAATGTTTCTTTATAAGATAGATGTTTTAAAATGTAAAGAAAACGTGGACTTTTGTCAATAAATTATAAACTGTTAAATTTCTCTTAAAAAGAGATATTTGAAAGAATGAACTTTTGAAATGGTGTGTGTGTGTGTGTGTGTGTGTGTGTGTATACCTACTCACTAGTCCAGAGGTCCAACCTCAACTTTGGCACTTTTCTTCAGGTGCTGCTAACCTTGTTTTTTGAGACAGGGTCCCTCAACTGGCCTAGAAGTTGCCAACTAGAAAAGGCCGCTTGTCAGCAAGCCCCAGATAGCCACCTGCCTCCACCTTCTCAGAGCTGGAGTTAAAATCTGTGCCACCACACCCAGCTCCTTTACAAAGTTCAGGGGACTAAACTCAGATAATCCCCTACTTCACTGACTGAGCTATGCCTGCAACCCTTGTACTGTGGTTCCTTACCAACAAAGCTGAGCAGGCAAGTAAATATGTAAATACACAACTTAGGCAAGTTTATACATACACATTCCACAGTACCTGCTTTAGAATGAGGCATCAGCATTCTCAAATCCTGCATTAAGTGTCTTGTTCTGAAATTTATTCCCCTGGAAGAAAAGATGAGGATCCGCTCCTTATTTTTCCATTTGCCCTAAAGAAAAGAAAAACATTTTTAACATGTTGTGCTGAACTTCTCTGGTGTGGTTTTGACACCAGAACCAGGCACAGTGCTATGCCTCTGCAGCCCGGCCTGTGAGGCCGAAGCGGGAGGCTCACCTGAACCAGGAATTTAAGGCTATCTGTCTAAAACAGAGAAAAATCAAACAAAGCACACCACTTTCCAACGGCCCCTCACTACCATAAGGAGACTTTCTTAGCACCCTTTCATTTTTAAACATTTTAAACTTTACTATGCTCCTTTCCAGCTTTAACCATCTACAGAAAGGAAAGGAAGTCTCTCTAGCCCTAATAATGCATGAGTTAGAGTGAGGCTCCAACCTACTGAGAACACTAGACATCACCGTATTACATGCAGCCAGTTTCCTCACCAGGGTCCTTCCTCCTCTCGCGCCTTCCATCGTCCTGCTACCATCGTTTCAGTTCCTCGGCCTCTGACTGTCCCAGTTGCCCTTAGTTCTCATACAGACATCATAGGCACCCCTACCTACTACCAGCACCTCTTTACAGCAGTTTGTAAAGTCTTACACTGTCCTTTCTTAACCCCCTATACTGGGTATCAGCTGGCTTTTCCAGACAGAGTCAGTTCTGAGAGTTATCTAACTAGCCCCAACTTAATCTTTTAAAAGCACTATCCAAGTCATGATTTTACCCCAGAGGGATTTCCAAAGTTCAAAAAGGACACACCCTCTACAGCTGGATTCTAAAATACATGCCCACTGTTTACACCATCACTGCCAGACTCTGGCCCCACACTCACTCAGCAAACCAGGCGCTACCTTTTAGACTGTCTCCATCTCCGACGTAATGTCTTCTTTCAGGCTTGCTCTGAGTATCCAAATGGAACCCTTTCTTTGAAATCCAGCTCAAAGGCTAAGTCCTTCATGTTTCCTTACATCCTAAAAGTAAGCTTTACCTCCTGAGTTCCAAGTAATATACCATAGTGTGATTCAGATGACAGATCCCAGCATGTTTCTGTCTAGCTCCTAAAGGGGGGAGGGGCACGCACTAACATTTATTGAAAACCTACAACCCCAGATTATTTTTCTCAAAAGTCACTTCTGTCCTTTAGGACAAGAGTATAAGATTTAACTGCTAATTAAAACTGGGCTACAATTTACACATTTCTTTTCTACTTAACTAGAGTACTACTGGGAGCTGAGGAGCGGTGGCACATGCCGGTAAGCCCAGCCCTCAGGGAGCCAAAGGCAAGCAGATTTCTGAGTTCAAGCATCAACCTGGTCTACAGAGTGAGCCCAGGATAGCCAAGGCTACACAGGGAACCCCTGTGTGTGGGGGGGGGGGGGGATAAGGTTGGGGGAGACAGAGTGTGGGTGTGGGGCTAATTCCTTCCATCTTGCTTACAGAGTTTTCAGTAACTCTTACCAAGAATCTGCTTGGCTTTTGAATAAGCACGACATTTTCTATGAAGCCTTCTTTCTAAACTCCAGGATATCTGGAAGAAGTCTTGTTCATCGTCTCCTAAGTGCTCGGGCAGGGACGCTCACCTTGCGTCGCACGGTTGAACATGGATAAAACTAATGGTCTAGTCTAGCCTGGCCTTTTATTATTCATCCCTTGAATTAAAGCTCCAACCAAACAAGTTAGAGTCACAGGACAGTCACTGTAAAGGCTTGTGAAACAAACTTCGGCAGCCCTGTCCGACACCGCCCAACATGGCAGTATGGAAGGGTTTCTATAGGTACATCCAAAAGGCGAAAAATGGAAAAGGGCTACCCTGGGGAGGCGGGGGACGAGTAACTGCAAGACAGCATACTGTAACTAAATACCCCGTTAAGTCACCTCCCTGAGAGCTGGCTAAGGGTCTACGGGCCGAAAGGAACACACCAGCAGGAAATTCAGGCATACACATTGTCCATTCCAGTCGAGGGAACCACTAAACTCATGGTCCTGTAAAGCACTGGCTGCCATCCCTTCGCCGCCCAAAGGCGAGTCACGAAGCCGATCCCAACTCCGGGATCTGAGCCTTTTACCTTGCAAACTGGACCTGGTATACGACCTCTATCTTCTTCCTCCACCTCTTTCGCCACAGCGGCCTGCTTAACTGGCTGCCCTGCATCTTTCCGGCTCCTTTTCGGCTTCTTTGCCTGAACCTCCAGGCCCCCACGCCGCTTCCTCTTGGTCGCCGCCATCTTGCCTCGCCGCGTTAGTTAAGCCCGCACTTCCGCTTCTGCCGCTCGCTCCTCCTTCCGATCTCTACGGTAGTACACGCTAGGCTGTGGGTTAGTCCTCCATCTCTAAGGCTCCTTCTTCCGGTCTCGTGGTAGACTATCTAGGCCCGCGGCTGCTCGGTGACGGCGGATCTGAACAGTGGCGGGAGCTGCTTTGCTAGGCTTGCTGGTTTCAGGACACTCAGGGGCTGGGCTGCAAAGAGCCTTGAGGCGTCGGACAGCACCTCAAAGGCACCCGGAGCTCCCCTTAGTTAGTGGCTTCGCGGCTGTGCGACAAGCGGGCTGGTGAGCTGGGGGACGGGCCGACGGGGCCGCAGCCGCGCGTTCCGGGTCAGGCCAGGTTGGTGGCGCCTAGGTTACCCTGTCTCAACTCGCGCCTATTAGAATTGCCCTGTGAATGGCAGCTTGTTGTTTTGTTTGTTTTTTCCTCTGTGGAAGACAAGGAAACCGTAGTTTTGAGGCAGGGAGATAGAATTTTCCCCCAAAGTTAAAGTGGCAAAAGTGGGCTCTTCCTGGTCCTCCGATTTCGGCTCCAGGTTGGGGTCTCCAGCCCCATCAGCACTGACGAGAAGTGTGTTGTTCCGTCTCTCGGGTTTTCAGAGACCTTCCGAAGAGGAGCATCTCTCTCTCTCCGAACCGACGGTGCCGTGGACCATCCATGCCTCTCCTAACCCAGCACTTTGAGGACGAGGATGGACAGTACTGCTTAGTGGCCAGCCTTGACAACGTTAGGAATCTGTCCACCGTCCTAAAAGCCATTCATTTCAAAGACCACGCCACGTGTTTTGCTACTAAAAATGGAATCAAGGTTACAGTGGAGAATGCAAAGTGTGTGCAAGCAAATGCCTTTATTCAGGTATGGGGCAGAGGAGACGTTTTTTGTTTTTTGTTTTTTGTTTTTTGTTTTTTGTTTTTTTTTTTCTTAAAGCATTCCCGAATGAATTTGGAAGGACTTATTCGACAAAACTCGTTTGAGAACAAAATGTCATTACTTGATGTTTTTATCTTTCCTATCAACAAATACTTTCCCATCTTTTCTCACACACAATGATTTCGAGGTATAGTTAAGGAAACACTCTTCATTTTTGCCTCTTTTAATCTTTACAAATATAGGCACATTTATCATTCATACTTTACGTAAGTGGCAATTGCAAGATTTGGTTTTCAAAAGTCTTACAACTGAGTTAGGAAAAGAACCCAGAATGTTTGTTTACTCTTTATAATTATTGTTGTGCACATTTTAGTTTTTCCTCATAGTGGGTTAATAGCATGCTTCCCCCTGAGACAGTAGAATCTAATCTGTAACCCTGGTTACTTGTAAGTTGCTTTCTAGACCAGACTGGCTTCAAGTTCTTGGAGATCCAGCTGCCTCTGCCTTGTATTGAGGTGCTGGGATCAAAGCCCTGCACTGTCCCCCACAGCCATAATCTAGTCTTCCAAAGGAGTGTTTGTGTGGTTCAGATTGGATCTCAGCATTCAATTTATATTTTAGGATATGATGTATGACGTCACAAATGGAGGCATAAAGAAAACATGGTTTCTGCCTTCAAAAGAGATTGGAAACTATTATCATGCATTCATTATTAAATTGTCTTATCTTAAACTGGCTTTAGCTTTAGCTGTTGGCCACAAGGCCAGAGTCAGGGTAAGCTCACATGAGAGATAGGTTTAGATCCAGAAATGAGGATGAGGGATTCCTGGGGAGGGGTGTGTGTGTGTGTGTATGTATGTATGTGTGTGTGTGTGTTTAATTTTATGTGTACCAGTGTTTTGCCTGCATAAATGACTGCAAAAGGTATGTGCCTGGTTCCTGCAATGTCCAGAAGAGGGTGTTAGAGTCCCTGGAAAGGATTACAGGTGGTTGTGAGTGCTGGAAATCAAACCTAGGTCCTCTAGAAGGGTAGGCAATGTTCTTAACTGCTGAACCATCTCTCCAGCCTCCTTTAAAAAGAAAAGAAGAAAGGAAGAAATTCATACAATATATTTTTATTATATTCTCCCCTTCCTTCAGGAGCTTCTAAATGGAGCCTGTTACTGCTTTAATGATTAAGCCATTGAGTAGTATTCTAGAGAGTAATGGTTGAAAAACTATTAGCATGTCTTAGTTGGGAATGAGAAATTGCGCTCATAGAGTTGGCACAGCACTGTTACTTTTTAAACAAAGTGAAATATAAAATCTTATGTGTGAATTTTCATTATTTAATATAATCCTATATTTGTGTTTTCATGTTTACTTTTTCATAGGCTGAAGTGTTTCAAGAATTTATCATTCAGGAAGATTCAGTTACGTTTCGAATTAACTTAACTATCCTTTTAGACTGTTTATCTATTTTTGGATCCAGTCCTACGCCAGGTGAATTATTATTATTATTATTATTATTATTGTTGTTATTATTATTATTATATAAAAGTATTTATTATGCTAGGAAAATAGAAAATATAGGAAGAATTCTACAAAAAGTTATTGAGACAGTCTCATGTATTCCACAGTGGCCTTGAACTTGCTGTGCTGCTGAGGATGACATTGAACTTACCGTATTCCTGCCTTAACCTCTCAAGTGATGTGAGATTATAGACATATGCAACCATCTGTAGTTTTGTGTGGTGTTTGGAATTGAAACCAGCACTTAATACTTAGGCAAGCACTTTGCCAGCTGAGCTGCGACCCCAGGCCAGCCAGAGCTTGCTTAGGGACCTAACTGCTGAAGGATGGACTCCTGGGGTCGCACCCCTAGTGGAGAAGCTTTTGGCAGTCATGGCTGCTAGGGGAGGGGAAATTATATTTCTTTGCAACAGGTTGATGAGTCTTAGGGAGAGTAATGTCTGGCCCTAATAATTAGGGGCGAATATGAATGCATTGTATACATGTATTAAACTTTCCAAGAATAAAGGGAAAGTGATTTCAAATTCATTTTCTCCCTGTGGTTATAATCATAGAACATAAATAGTCAAAATGTTGGTTGAATGTTTGTTTATAGTTTCTGTACACTTGTGAAGATATTTCTTCATCTTAGTTCATCTTAACATACAAGCAACTTTAGTCACCTTCCTGGTTGCTGAGGAAAAAAGACAAAAGCAATTTAGGGCTTTGTTTTGCCTCACAGGCTAAGGGTGTAGTGCATATGGCAGGAAGGGCATGGAAGCCAGAGTGCGAGGAAGCTGGTCACGTCCTGTCCACGGGCAGAAAGCAGAGCATTGCTTTGGAGGCTTTTTCCTTTTTTTTTTCACTCTTAGAATGATCTCCCACCACCTCAGCTGGGTCAGGACGTTCCCTCATCTGAGGCTCGCCTAGGGCCTATCTGCTAGGTGACTCTGGAGCCTGTCAGCTTGACCGCATCAGTCACTACACACCGCTGCACGAGTCTAAGATCAAAGAAGACTTTGAACAGTCATTAGTTATATCTTTAACGTCTTTAATTACGAATTTTCTCTACTTACTCAGAATCACCATCTACTTACAGGCAGAGAAAAGCAGAGTTTCCTGACTCCAGGTTGACTGTTGGTTAGGAATTCAGTTGCGATGGACATAAGACTACAAGAATCCCAGAAGAATCCAAGAGTGAGCTGTGTGTGGTGGCACACACCTGTAATCCCAGCACATGAGAGGCAGAGGCTGCTGGATTGCTGTGAGTTCAAAGCCAGCCTGGTCTACAAAGTGACAGCCAAGGCTACACAGAGAGACCCTGTCTCAAAAACCAAAAGAACAAGGGAAAAAAAAATTCAAGAATTTTATCTCATAGGAAACTAATTTGAATGTACGCTAGGGAATACTCAGTTATAGTTCTAAAAACATCGGTTTTGTAGACAAGGTCTTATGTATAGCTCAAGTTGGCTTTAAACTTGAACTCCTGCCTCAACTTCTGAGTGCTGGGATTACAGTGTACTCAGCCATACCATGTCCCGGAGCTGGCCTGGAACTTGCTGTGACTTTCTTGCCTATTTCCCTTTAAAATACTGAGTCTGAGGCAAGATCTGTAGCCAGGTCTAATTAAGCACTTTGAACAGGTGAGGTAGCTGAGTGGGTAAAATCACTTACCCTGAAAGCCTGACAAAACCTGAGCTTGATTCCAAGGTCCATTGGTAGGAGGAGAGAACGCACTCCCAGAAGTTGTATTATGACATCCCTGGGCATGCCATGGCATGTGTGCACTCACCCAACCAGCATCCCTATACTACAGTAAATGTGTGTTTAATTATGCATTTCCTATTGCAGTGTTCCCAGCTGGTTATTCCTGAGAACATGTGATTTCCCCGTATCCCTTACTGGCTCTCTAACCAGTAGGAAGGAGCCAGAGACTTTATATTCCTCTTCTGTAGGGATCTGAAGTGTTAAGTTACATCACCAGTGGCTACCTCTATTGCCACCAGTTTGATTTAAAATAGTACTGTATCTTAATAGGAGCCATTGTATATAAGGTGACTGAGCATGTTTCTGATGCATGTTTAACAAGTGGGAAAATCATTTCAGCAGTTAACTTTTGCTCTGATTCCCAGTCTTTTCCTTGCAGTTACTGGAATTAGAAGTCTTTAAGAAGAGGCATACTTGCTAAAAGCTTGGCAGAATAAATTCTCAAAGCAATATATGTGTCATTTGCAGAGAAAGCTAAACCCAGAGCCACAGAGTTAAGCCCCATGTGACTTCTTTCCTTGCAGGGACTTTAACTGCACTCCGGATGTGTTACCAAGGTTATGGTCACCCTTTGATGCTGTTTCTAGAAGAAGGAGGAGTGGTGACAGTCTGCAAAATCAACACTCAGGAGCCTGAAGACACTCTGGATTTTGATTTCTGCAGCACCAATGTTATGAATAAGATTATCCTGCAGTCAGAGGGGCTCCGAGAAGCCTTTTCTGAGTTGGATATGACCAGTGATGTCCTACAGATCACCGTGTCTCCTGAGAAGCCCTATTTCAGGTACATGAGTGCAGTTGAGCTTATTGTGGTCTAGTATGGATCCAACTCTACTCAACATTTGCTTGAGTTGTAGGTTTTTTTTTAAACCCATCCTAGAATTTTCAGAATTATTTGCTTATTTCATAATTTTACAACTAAAAGATGGGAAACTTAAGACATAAGAAGAATAACCCATTAAGCATTCTTTAGTGTGGCACTCTTGGCTTGTTCATGAGAAGCCTGTTCTTGTAATCTACAAACCAGTGTCAGAGCTGTTTCTAGGCTAGAGAGATGATTTAAGCAACTAAGAGCATACACTGTTCTTCAGAGGACCGAAGTTTGAGTCCCAGCATGACATCAGGCACCTCACAACTGCCTGTAACTCCAGCTCCAAAGTGATCTAATGCACCTGGACTCTCGTGCACAGACAGGCGTGCGCATGCACATGCATACAGTACGCGGTGCCACAGGCCAGTAGTCTCAGCATTTGGAGGTGGAAACAAGAGAATTGAGAACAAGACCAATCTGAACTACACAGACAGCTCTAGACCAGCTTGAGCCTGTCACAGGGTGACACCCAAACTACTAGGGTGTTTAGTTGTTTTATATATTTTCATATACATATCTTCATATTTATAAATATACACACAGCAGATGTTGTTGTGGTCTGTGTGTGTGCAGTGCATTTACGTGATATGCAGGTGCATGTGCCCTATATGCACAGGTGAGGCCAGAAAAGGACAGCAGGTGCTTTCCTCTGGTGCTCTCCACCTTATTGCCTTGAGTCACAGCTGCCCATTTTGGCTAAACAAGTGCCTACCGGGTTGTGAGGGCCTGCCAGTCTCGGTCCCCGAGTGGCAGGGTTACAGACATGCATTGTTATACCTGCCTCTTTCATTTGAGTTCTTAGGATTTGAACCCAGGTCCTGAGACTTACACTGCCAATGCACTTACCCACTGAACAATCTCCCCAGCCTCTATAACTACGTTTTTAATATGTCATTTCTTAAGGCACCATGGATTCTGGTATTGCTTACTATTGAGCCTATGAATAAATGAGTCACTTACTTTCAACTGTAGGTTATCTACTTTTGGAAATGCAGGAAGCTCCCACCTTGACTATCCCAAAGACTCTGACTTGATGGAAGCGTTTCACTGTAATAAGACCCAGGTCAACAGGTCAGTTCTTAATATGAAAGTTGCATTGTTAATAAAGGTGAAATTAAGTACCATATTTCCATATAAAAACAAAACAGGTCGTTTTTAATCTGCTAAAAAATGCATCACATTACAAAAAAACAGATGGTTGGGCAGCACTGGATTTCCTTGGGGTATTGGGTTGTAATCATGGCTGGATAAAACAAGATCAGGCCAGCGCGGTGGTTAAGTATTTGGTGCTCAGTCGTTCCTGGCTGACTTTTGTCCTTTACTATGTTGCATGAATTGCATTTAGTTGATCCAAATAACAGCTTTCTACTTACTCTCCTACAGATACAAACTTTCTTTACTGAAACCCTCTACGAAGGCGTTAGCTTTATCTTGTAAAGTGTCTATTCGGACAGATAACCGAGGATTCCTGTCACTGCAGTACATGATTAGAAATGAAGATGGGCAAATATGTTTTGTGGAGTATTACTGCTGTCCTGATGAAGAAGTTCCCGAGTCTTGAATAATTCATTGTGACTATGTGTGTGTATTTATAGTTGTATTCTCACTCTGGCTGCATAATTCACAATTTCATATCGGAGGCATGTGTATAGAGATGCACAGAGAGGACAGGAGCAAGGTCCCATAGTGTAAATACTTCTATTTTGTGAATAAGTGTTTTCATATAGCTATAAATTATCTGGCTTCCTTTACTGTTCTATGACTGTCTTACTTTAGGGGTGGGTGGGTGTGGAGGTATATCCATATTTTCCTACCTTGGATGTTTATGCACCACATGTGTGCCTGGTGCCTGCAGAGCTCAGAAGAGGGCATTTGATGCCCTAGAACTGAAGTTAAAGATGGTTATGGGCCACCTTGCAGCCCCAGGAATCAAACCCCAGTGCTCTGAAAAAGCAGCAAATGCTCTTGAGTGGTGGGCCATCTCGCCGTCATCCCGTCTCCCATGACTTTCTTCAGAATTGTGGGAATCACTGAACAAGATGAACAAGTTATGTTTTCTCCACTTAAGTAGACTATCTTAGGATTTTGTACAAAGATGGATGGTGCCATGTCTGACATGTTCTTTTGTTTATATATTAGTATGAATTCCAGAAACTAGGTCTTCAGGCTGAGTGGTTCACCATCACACCAATGTCAGCATCATGTAGAGACTTGTCAGAAACTTGGTGGTGGGGACAGCACTGTTCATTTCATCAAACTTCCTCCAGAAAACAAATGGTTGAACCACTATTTGGAGAGAGCATTCTTGATTTTGTAACATTTACATGCTTTTTATTTGTTTGCTTTTTGTTTTTGTTTTTTTGAGACAGGGTTTTTCTGTGTAACTCTGGCTGTCCTCAAACTCACAGAAATCCACCTACCTCTGCCTCCCGAGTGCTAGGATTAAAGGCTTGGACCACCACATGGCTCACCTGCATTGTTTTTACACATGACCTCACAAATGTTCTAAATTAAGGTATCACCATGCCAGTTTGTGCAGTGCTGTCTATTATTGTTTGGTTTTGGAGCGTTGTTTTGTTTTGTTTTGAGACAGGGTCTCTATATATCTCCATATATCACTGGCTGTCCTGGAACTCACTGTGCAGACCAGGCTGGCCTTGAGCTCACAGAGATCCGCCTGCCTTTGACTCCTGAGTACTGGGATTGAAGATGTATGCCACCACGCCTAACTGTGCGTTATATTTTTGAATATACCTTTTGAGAGATTAAAAAAAAAGTTCCTGAACACCATGTACAAATAGTCTTTGGGGTTACAGAACTCGTGTTCTCAGGGTTATCTAATGCAAGTAACACCTGGTACCTTCCATTTGCCTTCGGAAGCTTCTTGACCAAGTCAAAACCAGCCATTTGTATTTTCCTGGGTAGGTTTTACTAAAATAGTTCTTGTGGCATATAGATTCTTTTGTCATTAACAAAATATAATACTAAAACCATACGATAAGCCTTCTAAGTAGAGAAAAATACAAGACTAAAATGAAGTTTCTGACTTTGTTTTTGTGTTTCTTGAGGTAGGGTTTCTCTGTGCGATCCTGGCTGTCCTGGAACTCACTCTGTAGAGCAGGCTGACCTCGAAGAGAGAATGGAATGAAAATCAGGGAGATAGTGAGACGTAGATGAGGAAGGAGGGCTGGATTGCATGGCACTCATAGGTCTCACATCCAGACGTGGTGCTGGCCTTTACCAAGGCATGGGCTCCTAGAGCTTTCTAGCTGTCACTTCCGGAGGATGTCTGAGCTGAAAAGGATAAAACCCAGCTCCTAATCAGGACTGTCTGATAGTGTGGGAGGGGAGGGGAGGTTCTCACACAAACCAGCACTAAAATCATAAAGCAAAAGTCTCGGTTAGGCCTGGCTTGCATTACTATAATCTAAGCTCTTGAGAGGAATGTGTAGAAGAATTAGGAGTCCAAAGCTAACCAGCCTGGCCTATGTGAGACCCTGTGTCAAAAAATTTAAAAAGTAAACAAGTTGGGCTGCAGACATGGCTCAGTGTTTAAGAGCATTAGCTGTTCTTCCAGAACCAAGATCAATATCCAGCGCAGCACACTGTAGCGTGACTCACAGTAGCTTGTTCAGTTCCAAGGCATCCAGCATCTTCTGGCCTCCTCTGGAAATGCACTCATGGCACACAGACATACATGCAGGCAAAACAGTGATACACACAAAAATAAAGAAAATCTAAAAAAATCAAAATAGGGCTGAATCAGTGGCTCAGTGGTTAAGACATGTGCCACTAAGCCTGTATCCTATCCCAAGAACTCACATAGTAGAAGGAGGGATGTTAATTCCAGTAAGTTCTCCTCTTAACGTCCACATGAGCACTTTGACACACACACACACTAAAATACATGTTAAAAACAGCTGTATGTGGTGGTGCATGCCTTTAATCCCAGCACTTAGGCAGAGGCAGGAGGATTGCTGTGAGTTCAAGGCCAGCCTGGTCTACAAAGAGTCTAGGACAGCCAAGGCTACACAGAGAAACCCTGTCTCGAAAAACAAAACACAAAACGAAACCAGACTGGAGGAAACTCAGACCTGCCAGCCTCTGCCTCCCCAGTGCTAGGATTAAAGGCATGCACCACCACCACAGCTGGTAATAACAACTTAATGTAATCAGGCACCAATAGTTTTGAGGTGTAATGTTTTGTCATGGGAAAATTCCTTCGTCCTATTGCAAAATTCATTTAGCATTCCTAAAATTGTTTATTCTAGGCATGATTCCTGTCCCCAAATAAAAGTGCCCAAGACTACTAATGGTTGAAAATGATTTGGTGATATTTGGCAAATTTTGAGGGTGGTTTTGGAATGCTCCACCCTAAAGTAACACACAGTACTCTTGAGAGCTGGCTTGGAGAGCAATCAAGCTGGTGACTAAGGCCCAGGTTTAGTAGTGTACCCCAGACAATCCCAGGGTGACTAAGGCCCAGGTTTAGTAGTGTACCCCAGACAATCCCAGGGTGACTAAGGCCCGGGGTTAGTAGTGTACCCCAGATAATCCCAGGGTGACAAAGGCCCAGGGTTAGTAATGTACTCCAGACAATCTCAAGGTGTCCAGCAGCTTTGTCAGTACCCCCACACAATCCCAGGGTGTCCAGAGGCTTTGTTAGTACCCCAGATAATCTCAGGGTGTCGAGTGGCTACCAAGCAAGTGTTGATGAACTGTAGTGTGTGTTTTGAGAAGGAAATGGATGAATTTACTAAGCATCAGAATAATTTCTATGAACACTAAGAATAGAATAACCCTAAAACATAATTATGAAAGGTAATCAGTTGACACTTGAGGGACTACAGCTTTCCTTTATGCTTAAGTGGGCAATGTAACATGGAGAGTTGACCTAACTAGTTTCTACTAAGTCTCCTGCCCCAACACATGATACATTAAAATTTGGATACATATAATTTTGAGGTTTTGTTCATTACTGTTTTGTGTCCCTTGGCATTCATTAATATTAGTTAGATGAGAGAATCTCTAAGATTGCATTTTAACTTGCTGTTTATGAAACAATTTTTTTTAATTGAGTCTCTTGATACATTTAATTAAGAAGAGTTGTGACCTTTTGATTTCCTATCTGGATGTTTAAAACTATCCTCTTAGGTACATATGGTTGGGGGTTGTGGAGCTCCACAGTTATGCTTAGTTATATGTGTGCTTGTGTGTACGTGAGTATAGGTCCACAGAGGACCCTCTGGAGCTAGAACTGCAGTCATCAGCCACTGCACATGGGTGCCGGGCACCAAACGCAGATCCGCTACAGGAGTGGCACATGCTGAGCTGCCTCTTCACTCCAGCGCATTCTAACATAAGGTGCTGATTTAATAAAAATAGAGAATAAAAGTATATTCTCCTTGATCTAGGGATTTTTTTTTTTTTTTTTTAATGAGCTTAACTTTGTGTTAACCCCAGTGAGAGATATCCAGAGAAGTGCTGCCTCAGGCGAGCTGGGGCCTGCTAAAGTTCACTTCACATACAGTAGATGGAAGAATATAAACTGGGTTTTGCAAGTTTTTGTTTTTGTCTTTTTATCTTTTTGGTAAAATTTTACTTGCCACAAATAGGTAAAAGACCTCTTTTTGTTCTTTTTAACTTGTTTATTCCAGATTTTAACTCCTGAAAAGAGTGGAAGGATAGACCAAACTCCTGAAAAGAGTGGAAGGATAGACCATACTCCTGAAAAGAGTGGAAGGATAGACCATACTCCTGAAAAGAGGAAAGATAGACCATACTCCTGAAAAGAGTGGAAGGATAGACCAAACTCTTGAAAAGAGAGGAAGGATAGACCAAACTCCTGAAAAGAGTGGAAGGATAGACCATACTCCTGAAAAGAGTGGAAGGATAGACCAAACTCCTGAAAAGAGTGGAAGGATAGACCATACTCCTGAAAAGAGTGGAAGGATAGACCAAACTCCTGAAAAGAGTGGAAGGATAGACCAAACTCCTGAAAAGAGAGGAAGGATAGATCAAACTCCTGAAAAGAGTGGAAGGATAGACCATACTCCTGAAAAGAGAGGAAGGATAGACCATACTCCTGAAAAGAGTGGAAGGATAGACCAAACTCCTGAAAAGAGAGGAAGGATAGACCATACTCCTGAAAAGAGTGGAAGGATAGACCATACTCCTGAAAAGAGTGGAAGGATAGACCAAACTCCTGAAAAGAGTGGAAGGATAGATCAAACTCCTGAAAAGAGTGGAAGGATGGATCATACTCCTGAAAAGAGAGGAAGGATAGACCAAACTCCTGAAAAGAGTGGAAGGATAGACCAAACTCCTGAAAAGAGAGGAAGGATAGACCATACTCCTGAAAAGAGTGGAAGGATAGACCAAACTCCTGAAAAGAGAGGAAGGATAGACCAAACTCCTGAAAAGAGTGGAAGGATAGACCAAACTCTTGAAAAGCCCTCAGACCTTCACACATGCATCTACACTCATTTTACTATAACTTAAAAAAAATTATACACACACACACACAGACTCCTCCCCTTCCTACCTTCACATTTCTTGTTCCTTGTCACTGAAATAAAGATTAGGGGGTTAAGCACATGCCGAGCAAGTGCCAAGCCACTGAGCTTGGTCCTCACTTTGCAGTGTTACAGTTAGACATGTCGGGCTATATGCCCCTAAGCATTCTGTGATGCTGTAACAAACTTCCCTCTGGGGAACAGACCGTGTTCTAGTTAGAAATACAAGGAGTACTTGAGCACCCACACCTGTTGCGGACTGCAGTTTTGATCATCTTTGAAATAGGTTTTCCGTGTGAACTGAGTAGCTTATTGATCAATGTGAGTTAGTTGTAGATTTCCTTGGTAAAACTAAGGAAATTTAGGATTGTAGATCAACTAAATTAATTCAGAGACGAGACGTTCCTTATCCTTTCATAAACAGAAGCGTCCAGTTGGGGAGGGGCCTACCCCTGTAGGGTGGTGCTGGAGTTGTTTCCTAACCAGTCTTCCTCTAGCACTGTCTGAGATGGCTGCCGTAACTGACTAGGTTGGGACAGTATGATCTGGTCTCTGACCAAGTGAAAATTTGATTGAAGCGGTGGATGGATGTCTACGGCTGTACGGGGGACGCTGTGGGCTTATGGACAGCTTGCAGAAACTTTGCCAATGCTGCTTAAATGGCTCCAAATGACACGATTGGATTTGGGCTTGGATTTCTTCTAACTTGATGTGGAGATGATAAGAAAATAGCTTACCCTCATATACCCCAAAATGCCAGTACCTATTAGCTAATTCTAAAGAGTTGTGTAGTTCAAGCCCATTAGCAACAGTAAGCATTTTTCTGCAGCCTGGTTAATACTTGGATGGGAGAAACATCAGGGCTTTTACTGTGTGATCCCACTTGCTAGTTCCTCACAGATTAAATTTAGGAAATAGCTTATACTTACCTAGTTTTCCAAAGAGAATGCCATTTTAAATTTGGTTATGCTATACTCAACATTTCTACTATTTCTTAAGAGTTTACAAGCAGTAAAATTTTTAAGTTGGTGAAACCACTCTGTATGTTATTACCACAGATTTATTTCTATATATTTGTCAAATCCATAAACTAGTGTGCGGAAGTCAGTCAGAACTTCTGGATAAGAGCAGAAGCCCCATCTCCAGGCCAGGCTAAAACTAGCAGTGACAAGCTGAGGAAATGGGGGAGGGCGGGGGGAACAGCCACAAAAAGAGTCATGGCTGCACTTGGGGACTTTGATTCTGAGTGCCAGACTAAAGCATTCTGGGAGAAAGCTGGCAGCAGGATGGAGAAAGCCTACTAACCTGTGGACTAGCCTTGTGATGAAATGGTACATACGTACTCTGGCCACAGCCAAACACTGTTTATTACTTCCTGTCACTTAGGGATTGTGTGATTATTAGATTTTACAGACTGAACAAATGATTTCTTGAATAAGTACTAAGTAATGGAGTACTTGGTAGTGAGACACTGGGTTTCCCAAAGACAGTCTTTGAGTTCCATTAAGTCAGTTCAGGTAAGAGGGTAAAGGGAGACATATTTTTTCAAGCTGTATAAATTAATATGAATTTTCTCTCTTGTGTTTGCATACATGAAAAATAATATAATTCAAGAATGCCAATTTATTTTCCTAGCTATTTCATCAACTGAGGAATGTTTAAAAAAAAAAAAAAAAACTCTTAAGAATTCCTTTTCTAAAGATCTATTGCTTGGGTGAGCCGGCCATGCCATGATGACGTGGGAGCGGGAGAGTGGGCCCTGCCCTGAGGACAAGAGAGCGGGTGAGCTGGCCCTTCCCTGAGAACATGGGAGCAAGAGAGCTGCCCCTAACATGATGACACGGGAGTGAGAGAGTGGGCCCTGCCCTGAGGACAAGGGAGTGGGCCCTGAGTGGGCTCTGAGTAAACCTTACCCCAACATCTATCCCATGTATTACCTGCTGGAACACAGGAAGGGGCTGGACCTGCAGATTCCAAGATTAAGAATCTCCTTGACACAACAACAGAATATCCGACAGCAGTCCCAGTAATGATAGTGTAGGCCTCAAACCAGACCCATGACTCGTAGCAGTGAACATTTGAAAGTAAACATATGTGGACATATGATACACTACAGCTTCTGTGACAAGAGGAGAGGGATTTTGGTGCATGATGTGTAAATCATAGACATTCAGTAAAAGTAAAAAAAAAAATCTATTGCTTACTTATTAGTGTGTGGAGGCGTACACACGACGTGGCACTTGTGTGGAAGAAAACAGCTTGAGTCTGTTCTTGCCTTCAACCTGGTTGGGTCAGTCTCCCTCATTTCTGCTGCAGCACTGAAGACTACAAGCTAGCTGGCCTATCAGATTCTATTTCCAGATGATTCTCCTGTCTGCTCTCTTGTCACCCTGGGCATGCTGGATTGTAGCTACATACTACCACATCCAGCTTTTTATTTTCATGACTTCAATGCTTAAACTGAGGTAGTCAGGCCTAACACAGCTAGACCCTAACCCACTGAGCCATCCTCCCAGCCCACCCTTTCCTAAGGAGTTTTTATTTTAGCTTGGTGGAGGAACAACCAGCTATAGTCCAAAAATAACTATGAAGCTACATTTAAACAAATTCCCTTAACTTATCTTGTCCTATTCATTTTTTTCATTTATAAAATAAAACTCCTTTTTTAAATTTTTTATTTTATTTATCATATATGCACAGTGTTTTGCCTGCATGTACACCAGAAGGGGGCACCAGATCTCATTATAGATGGTTGTGAGCCACCATGTAGTTGACTGGGAATTGAACTCAAGACCTTTGGAAGAGCAGCCAGTGCTCTTAACCACTGAGCCATCTCTCCAGCCCCCAAAATCCTTTTTTTTTTTTTTTTAAGATTTATTTATTTATTGCATATACAGTGTTCTGCCTGCATGTACACTCGCACACCAGTAGAGGGCACCAGATCTCATGATAGATGGTTGTGAGCCATGCGGTTGCTGGGAATTGAACTCAGGACCTCTGGAAGAACAGACAGTGCTCTTAACCGCTAAGCCATCTCTCCAGCCCTAAAAATCCTTTCTTATTCTAATATATAATCCGATCAAGGCAAATGTCTCAGAAGACTCAAACTTTACTCACAAAGAAGTTTTTATTAGCCTTAAACAGGCTGTGAATAAACCACTTCCAAATAGTCCATTAGGCTATTCACTGATAAACTGCTTATTATAATAAGGTACTGCATATTTTTTATTTTTTAATTAATTTATTCACTTAACATCCTCATCGCAGCCCCCTCATCTCCTCATGGGCCCACCCTTCCACTCTCTTCCTCATTTTCCCCCTCCTCAGAAAAACTGGGTTGTCCACCATTCCCCACCCCCGCTGTACCAAGCTGCCCCTGCACATCAAGTCACATCATCGGGACCAAGCACACCCTGTTCCACTGAGGCCCAAAAAGGCAGCACAATAGGGGAAAGTGATCAAAAAGCGGACAACAGAGTCCATGTCAGAGACAGCACGCCCATCCCAGCTCTGATTGGTAGGGACCCTCATGAAGGCCAACCTGCCCATCAGCTACTTATGTGAAGGGGGCCTAGGTCCAGTCCATGCATGTTCTTAGGTTAGTGGAGGCCCCATCTGCCTTGGTTAGTTGACTGTTGGTTTTCATGTTGAGTTGTTGTCCCCTCTGGATCCCTCTGTCCTTTATTTTACAAAGCAGTTTCTAACAGCCTTAAACAGGCTGCAGGCTGCGACTAAAACTACTTGCAAACGATTCATCAGCATGTTCATTGATAAAACTGCTTATAGGTACTACACATGTTTTTAAAGCTTGGGGCCAAGAATGTGATGCAGTGCTGGAGCCCTCTCCCAGCATGTGGTTGTGTGCTGAACATACAATATCTAGAAGGAAAAAGTCAGGATTTAAAGGAGTGAACAAGGATTTTAAAAAGAGAAATGGGAAGTGTTAGAGTCCCAGTGACATGAAGAAGCACCCAAGCAAAGCACTATTAGAAGAGATCCTTACCGGTTAGAGATCAAGATTCTGTACCTAACGGCTGCTACATAGCCTGATGACAACGTTGCTAGGTGGAACTCTTTCCTCAAGAATTTTTAGAAGCCGGCATTGTGGCACATGCATTTAATCCCAGTACTTGGGAGGCAGAGGCAAGCAGATCTCTGTGAGGCCAGCCTGGTCTACAAAGTGAGCCCAGGAGAGCCAGGGCTACATGAAGAAACCTTGTCTTGAGAAACAAAAACAAACAAACAAAAAACCAAAACAAAAAAAAAAATTAGAATCCTTACTTTAAAAACAAAAAAACAGAAACAAAACTCTTCCACTCTGCCTCTGCCACTGCTGTCCATGCTGATAAACACAGTTTGTGCTCTAGAATTTTGGTCAGCAACAAGGTTTTCTTTATTGTTGGCTATCTTACGTAGTTTTTAGTTCACTGATAACAGAAGACCTAGAAGGAAAGAGAAAAGCATCTTCGTTTTCCTTCATTCTTTCCTTGGATGGCACCCCTCCCAGGACCACACCGCTGCCTCCTGTGTGTTGAAAGGCTGTGCTCATAGGACTTCACATTACCACACTCAACCATGCTGAGGGCTTAAACAAGTCCAAAATAAGAGCAGAGACTTGATACCCTATGAGCATATACAGAGGGAGGAAGTCCCCCTCAGTCACGATCATAAGGGAGGAGAGTAAGGGGAAAATGGGAGGGAGGGAGGAATGGGAGGATACAAGGGATGGGATAACCATTGAGATGTAATATGAATAAATTAATAAAATTAAAATAAAAAAATTAGAGTCTTGGGTTTGTCCCAAAAGACCAAAGCGCTCCCCTGGAGTTAGGTGGCAAAGCCTGGGTTTCTGAGCCACCTGGGTTGCATTTAGTTGCCGCTGTGAAAAACCCATCTAATTTATCCAATGTACTTCAGGATTTTCAGATAATTTCTGATGAGCCCAGAGATTCAAACCCCAGAGGTACCTTAAGAGGACCCACCTTGCCTGTGTCTGCCTGGTAATGCTTCTCTACTCCCCTTTGCTGTTCCGGGAAAGCTGAGCTCAGAAGCGTGGGCCAAAACACCCATCCACAGAGTTTCTACGAAGAGCGGTTCTCAGATGCTTTCTATGCCTGCAGTCTACAAAAGAGGTGATTTCATAGCCTTTGGAGGGATGGAGTAACAACATTCCATAGAAATCTGATCCACCATTTTACAAGGCACGTGGGGTTTTAAATGTACAATCTCACTGAAGGCTGTTCCATGCTCTGGCTACTGCAGGGCTGCATAACGCACAGGAAGTTACTGTGGCTCACATCAGTAAACAAGAGTGAATGCCCTTTAACAGAGATAACAGGCACAGACTGACCTCTCCTCAAAGAGCCACACCCAAACCAGAGGTGGGCAAAGAGCTGAGGACCGTGACTGCTAGGAGAGTGAAGTCAGCCAGCCGCCACATGGTGGCAGGATTTCCCTACCCAAAATCCTCTGCACTGCCAAGAACATTGATTTGCACTGTAGTCAGTCTCTTTGGGTTTAAGAGTTCACTTCGAACTGCACTTATATGTTCTGTTTTCGGGGTCTCTAGATCCCATTTGAAATGCTAGCCAGCAACACGTCTTCCACATGAGCTTAGTCATCCCCAGCAGCCAGCCACTGCTCCGTTTGCTCTGAGCATCAATGCTGGAACTAACTAGAAGATCAGGGAAGAGCGATAATGAAAATGGCTGCTAGGTTAGCACATGGTTATTGTGGGTGAACGCCTTGCAAGCACTTCATATTTCTCACAGCAATTCTGATGCAGGGATGGTCCTCGTCTCTATTTTATAGATAAGAAACATGGGATTACATATAACTAGAAAGTACTAGTGGTTTGAAACCAGGCCTTCCTGGTTTCAGAGCTACAGTGACACTGTGGCCCCCTATTTCGCCAAGGCTGACCTCAAGGCTTCAGTGTTCTGCCTGTCACAACCTCCCAAGTAGCTGTGAGCTACTACCCTTAACTACTGTGAAGCATAAGGAACAATCAGCTTAGAGGGACATGTGTGGAAAAGTCCGGTTTCTATGACCAGATAAATGGTTGATTGCTCACATAGTTACTACCCTAAGACTTCATCATGCCTTAAAGTGGGGTCCTAATTCTTCACCAAACTACAAAAACATTCTTGAACCCTCAGATCAAGCATGTCCTGCACCCTTGGATTTGAACAAAACCAACTTGGTCTGTTTTGGTCCTAAAGAGGGTATAAAGTTTCATTTGCCCAGCACTCAGGAGGCAGAGGCAGGTGGGTTGCTGTGAGTTCGAGGTCAGCCTGGTCTACAAAGCGAGTCCAGGACTGCCAAGGCTACAGAGAAACCCTGTCTCGAAAAATAATTAAAATTAAAAATTTTAAAAAATATAAAGTTTCATTTGCTAAAAATTTAAGTCACTGTTTCAAAAAGAATGTAGGCTCATAATGATACAGTATTAAATAATAATAACAACAACAACAACAACAATAATAATAATAATAATAATAATAATAATAATCTGCTCTGAAGATGTATGCAGAAACCCTAGTGTAGTCAGAGCCCTGAGGAGTCCCACAACACAGTATCCCACGTCACCTTGACTGCTGCTTGGTTTTGCCCATGCTGATTTCTACTGCAGCCCGTTCTCCCTCCCAGGCAGCCTGTGTGCATCGTTGGAGTCAGCATTCCCTGTCAGAGGGTGCAGCCTCGTGCAAACGCTAACTACTTACCATTCTTCCCAGGCACCGCTCCCCTTCGTTCCACTCAGTTTCTGCCTATAGTCTTCTTTTTTCCTGGAATGGCTTCTCTTTTCAGTTTGGATGAACTTGTCCTTTGGGAAACAGCTCAATGTTGACACTCTGAAGGCTTTTCTGGGTCCTATAGCTACCGTCTCCTGTTTATCCCTATTGCACAGTGGGCGCTAATCTGGAACTCACACTTTGTGGTTTATTGTTTCTTTGAGCTACTTCTTGCACTGAGTGCTGCCCCCTTGCGGCGAATGACCGTGATTTATCTATGATGGTTCCCTCTGACATCCGGTGAGTGACTGTGGTTTATTTATGATGGTTCCCTCTGACATCTCTCGCTGTTCCTGTTATTTAGTAGGTTCCTCCCAGACATTGAAAGCATGAATAAGACAAGTAGACAGGGTACAGCATGTCTGAGTGACTCAGAGAACAACTGCTATCCCACAGGAAGGTCACTGCCTCAGAGGGCAGTGCTCTTTTCCCCTACATCTGAATAGCAACTATGTGGTGATAGTATAGGTCTTCCCCTGCCCACAGCCTATGGCAGAAAAGACTAATAAACCAAGCACTACTAACTCTGCCATCCTGCTGTTGAGTGGCCAATATTACTCCAGGAATGTAATAACAGAAAGAGGCCATGCTATGAAGTGTGCTGGCCTTACTCCATGCTAGACGCTCTGAGCTGTCTATTTTGTGGGCATGCGAGAATGGCCTTTGCCTGTAATTTCCGCACTGTTCTGCCAAAGACAAGGCATGGCAGAATGGCCTCTTAAGTGGCTGAGGAGTCACTGTTTGCCGGCAAAGATCTGAAGGCAAAGAACCAAAGGCTCTCAAGTTGCCACGTCTCCACGTGTGCCACTAAGCCAAACTAGTCTTAAGTCCTGGTTGGGAAAAGCTGTCACTAGTTGGCACCTGGATACTGAAGCCAATGGTCCCTTCTCACCCTCTCATACTGACCAAATATTCTCTTCTGTAATTTCACAGGAGCAGTGTTAGGATATTTTAGTTATAAATAGCAGGAAAAGAATGTGAACACAACACCTGCAAACAACAGTTTACGATGCATGATCAGTAAGTTTACTATAGCCAAAGGCTGCCTGGCTTGATACACAGCTTTCTGAGCAATCCTGTTTTACTCCTGGTATAACTCTTTCCAGAGCTAAGCGCCCCAAGACCCATTTCCACCCCACATCCCTGCACCTTTCCTCTCCCCGCCTCTCCCCACCTCCCAGCTGAGGAGCAGCTGCTCCGTGTTGTGTTTGAAAAGACCGAGCTGACTTGAGGAAGGACTGAACACAGGTCATGGACACGGAGCTGTGGCAGAGGTTATGAAGCTAATGGTTTCTCTAGTGCTAATTATGTCACAGATTTTTTTCCTTTCTGGGGGGTGAGTAGATCCTCTAAAACACAGTCGATAGTAAAAGAGTAAAGTTCAATGTGGAGCCCTAAAGCTCCAGAATCGCAACTCTAGCTGAGCGGAAGTTCACGAAGACGTACTGACTTTGGGTTTGGAGAATAACTGTTTTGGGTTTTGTTTGTTTGTTTCTTTCTACCAAGGTTTATTTTATAATAAAGTTTATTTTTTAAAAAAAAAGTGCAAGCCAGGTATTGTGACACATGCTTTAATCCCAGCACTCAGGAGGCAGGCGCAGGCAGATCGCCGTTGAGGCCAGCCTGGTCTACAAAGTGAGTCCAGGACAGCCAAGACTACACAGAACAGAGAAACCTTGTCTTGAAGAACCAAAAAAAAAAAAAATGCTTGGGCCTCTAATAGGTCAATGGACTTTGTGGTATCTGCTTTCTTTTTCTTTTTGTAAAAAATGATGGTCTCTCAGTTTGCAGTTGTTCCAGAGATATTTGACAGGGATGAAAATGAAGCTCATGTGCCAGGCTTTCGTGCTACGATAAGTCTGGATTAATGCATGCAGCCAGTGTCTTTTACTCTCTCATTGCCTACCACCTGCTGGCGTGAAGTGCATAAATACTCTGCATTATGTCTGCATTAAATAGTACAAATGCTATTTAAGTCCTCATTAAAGAAAGCTGAAATTTAGGGTAACTTACACACAGAAAGTGTTGAAATGAGATCTAAACAACTTTATACCACTATGTTTAGCCTGTGGTGTACATTATTTTACAGATGGGACTCTATTGTAATGGGGGGGAACCAACCACTTTGAAAGGTAATAAGTAACTTTCTGATTATGGGACATTTTAATCAGGTGTTAGACAAAATTAATCTCAAAAAGTTGTTCTACTAATAGAGTCCGTGCTAATGTTAGTAAGTGCTGGTTTCATATTTTCCAATAGATTGGCTTCTAGTTCATCACCATTCTCTTCACATCTGGGATCACTGTCAGTCTTCATCATCACCATCTCTAATTATCAAACACTCCGTGCCAGATATGAGTTTACACACATTAACTCATTTACACACGGCAACCTTATGAACTGGGCAGTCTATGTTTATCCCTAGTCCAGGGATGAGAAAACTGCTAAGTGATTTGTCCAAGATCATATGTTGATACATATTAGAGCTGGGATGTAACACAGCCACAGGCTGTAACTGAATTATCTCTTAACATTGGCACAGCACACATGCTTTAAATTGGTCTTTCCTTCATCACAAATAAAATGCATGTTATAAAATTTAATACAAAATAATAGAAAGAGATAGCAGAAAGTCTCCACACTCAAATGACCCAGAAATAATACTATTATCTTTACTAATCACATATTTATAAACACTAATATGTATTTTTTCTTATTCTTTCCAATATGTCTGAGGTATTCTCTGTGACTCTCCAAAGCTACAACGTCCATATTATATGAAAGTAAGCAAAAATAAATAAAAAATTAAAAAAAAATAAAATAAAATAAAAAAAGAAAGCATATACCACTATTTCTTTGGGCTGGCCTTTGAGTTATTCTGCCATTTTTTTTTTATTAGAAACAAATCTTTAAAGAAGATGAGCACAGCCATGCACATAGTTTGTGTACAGATCTCAAAACACAGATTCTAAGCAATATTTCAGAGCCAAGGGACACATGCATATAAACATTTTACTCCCCCCTGTGAAATGCCCAACAAAAAGGTAGTGTAACAATGAGTCTTATCAAAAGCATATAAAGAGGGCTGACACCCCCAAACTTTTTGACTGAACCGGCCTTGTAGTTATAGTTTCTGTTAGCACAACTAATAGGGCTAACACTTGCATGTGTTAATGCTGCATGAGACTAGAAACTGTGTCTGCTTACTGGCTGCATTTCCTCAATGCTTTGTCCCAATAAGGGTAATTAGTGTTTTCTTGAAACTCTCTCCTCCTTTCTGCTTTTTCGAAGGGCTTTTTCTGAGTCTCCTTCATCTAAATACTACCATGATAGTGCTTGGTGTTGCTAGTATTTCCACACTACCACTGCCACTACAGTCCATGGAAGCCGTGTGTCTGACGTAAATGAAATGTTTAGATAGAGTGCTCTTATTTTTTAGAGATAAAGTGAGAGGTAGGAAGTGTCACTGTTGATTTGTGCCCCGATGCTCGGCTACTAAGTCATCATGCTGTAATCTCTCCAACATAAGCATGAGTGGCCTCCAAAGCTCCTTCCAAGCCTTACTGCTCCACACACCCAGACTCTGTAGATTACTTTATCCATCTCGTAGGCTTCAGAACATGTCTCCCTGCGCTCTTGTCCCAAACAGCCAGCAGCACTAGACATTGCCAAGTGGGTGTACGGGGAGTACTCCAACACAGCGTAGGGAACATGGAAATCATTATCTCCCTAAGGCGGAGACATCCTCCAAGACAGTCCCCTTCGCCAGCACTGCTCATTTTATTCATCCACTTGTCAAGCCAGAGACTTTAAACGCCTTTGAGTCTTGCCACTGCCGTACTTCATGTTAATTCCTCTCAAAGTTTTTCAACATAGACTGCAGAATGTTTCTCAATCTATCATCTTTACATTCCCCGTACTATAGCTTAGGTACTTAAGGGTCTCCCCATCTCTCTGAGATCCTTGGATCTGCCTTCTACGTGGTCTCCTCAGCTCTCGCTAGGTACGATCTTTCATGACATTGCGATCAGAGGTGATGTCGGAGAGCTGGTAACTGGCTATCGTGTCCTGTTCAGAATTCTTTGATAGCTGCCTTCTAAACAAGCTCTAAACTACTTAGTATAGTCTATTTTTAAAAATCTCCTAGTATGGCCCCAGTATGTCACCCCAAGTTTTTCCACAACATGTTGTTACTCGGGTAGCTTACACTATAACAACTCAAGACTAGTTGCTTTCTTGAGAAGTGCCAGCCGTCTTGATGACAACTAAGCTTTCTTCACACTGCTTGGAAGGCTCCTCTCTGGCCTCTTTTTTATCTGGTGTCACACTCGTCTAATGATGCCTGAAGACCCTGTACCTTCCTGCAAAATGTACACTCACAGTTCCGGCCTCACAATTTATCTCCTGTCATTTTTGCTTATAATTCAATTAAAAACATACTACAGACTAATTTCAAACTAGCTATATGTATGTTTTCTCTGAAAGGAAAGTATCTTAAACAAATCGAGTACTTCTCTTTCTTCGGAGCTTGATTTATGAATGATGTTTCTGAACTGCGTTTGTGACTCAAGTAAAATTTAAATTAAACACTGTCCACATCTATTTCCAAACCTGATGTTTTCTCTGCCTTTTCTATGTGCTGATATCTTATGTGGTGCCCTGGAACTATTAGCTCCTTTCTCAAGCGGCCCATTCTTTCCTAACTTCTCTGCTGAGGCTCCAAAAGACAAGAGTCCAGGCTGCTGGCCATGGTCGTCCCGTGAGTGCTTCCCCGAGGTCCTGAAGGAGGTGGCACAGAGCACACTGGAGCACATGGGAACACAAGCAGAGTCCCAGGACATCTGGGACTGATTGTTCCAGTGAGAGGCTGAAGCAGAAAGAGCAGTTCTTGCACAGCCTTTGCACATCTGGGCTTTGGCAGCTACCCAGTGGCTTTGCTCAGCAGTTCTTGAGAAATGAGATACGGGCTTGTTTCAGGGAAAGGAAAACCTTTATTGACGTAACATCTACTATAGCAGAGGCCTTCAAAAAACTCTTCTTTTCCCCTTATATGGAAGGGCTCTGGCTAGGTCTAGATCTTACTGTCTTCAGTAGAAAGAGAGCAATTAGAGACGTGCATTAAAATCCCAGCAGCCCTACCTCTTCCTGGGCAAGTTAACTCTAGACACTCAGTTCCAGTGGGCTCTGGAACGTGAACTGTTGGACACATCTCCCCACATGCAGATGCAAACCCTTCAAAGCCAGATTCTTCTCACAGTCAAAGAATGGAATCTAAAATCTGATCAACTACAGTTCCAGGACCAAAAGAAACAGACTGCCTGGCTTCTGCCCTGGCTTCCACAAACGTCCCCTAATTTCTCCTCCTTTTATGGCACGTGTCAACCTGAGGCTACTGAGAAAATATACTCATTCCATTTATCTTGAAGTTTCTCATCTTAAAAATTGAAAATCTTTTTGTTAACTATTTGAAAATACATGGTATTTTGACCATCTTATCCCTTCTCCTCCCAGATCCACCTCTCATCTCACACAGCCAACTGTGCATCTTCATTTTTTTTTAAAGCCTGAGAGTCCTATTAATGCCTACATGATTTTACACGTGTGCCTTAACTATGTACAGATTTCAAGCATGTTGTCATAAGCACTGTGAGTTCATGTGTACAGCTATTGTACACAGAGGACATTGTTTCCTTGTAGTCACCTGGCCATCCCTGACCCTTACAGTCTTTCTGCTCCTCCTTCCACAGTGACCCCTGAACCCTGGGAAGAGGAAGGGTATAGTCGATGTCTCTTTTATGGCTGGACACTCAGTCGTCACTTATTCTTTGAACCTTGACCAGTTATAGGTCTTCTCTCTCCTCCCTCCTCCCTCCCTCCCTCCCTCCCTCTCTCTCTCTCTGTCTTGTGTGTGTGTGCACATTGCGCACGCATGCCATGGTATGCATTGGCATCACTCAGTCGTCATTTATTCTTTGAACCTTGACCGGTTATAGGTCTTCTCTCTTTCTCTCTCTTCTTCCCTTCCCTCCCCTCTCTCCCTCCCTCCTTCTCTCCCTCCCTCCTTCTCTCTCTCTCTCTCTCTCTCTCTCTCTCTCTGTCTTGTGTGTGTGTGTGTGTGTGTGTGCGTGCACACGCACATGTGTACACATTGCGCGCGCATGCCATGGTATGCATTGGCATACATTCAGAGGTGAGAGGACAAGTTGCAGGAGTCTATTCTTTCTCCCACCATGTGGGCCCCGGGTCAGTTTTAGGTCTTGAGACATGGCAGCAGGTTCCCTTAACTGACAAAGCTACCTCATCAGCTCTGAGGTTTCTCTTGTTTGAATACAACCTGGGTAGAATTTTTGTTCCAGTTTTGAGGAAAGAGCCCGTGCTTCTTCCATGAAATTGCATGTTGTTTTGTTTTGCCTTGCTTCATTAATAGTAATTCCAAGACACACAAAGTACTTTAAATAGGCCAGAGTATCAAATTCTCAAACACAAAATATGGAAATTCAGACTAACAATTACCCTTGATTTCAATTATTCTGACTTGTTGCCTTAAAAGTAAGAGGCAGTGCGAGTATATAAGGAAGGGATGGGATGAGTGTTTTACTGATACTGATTTAGCAATAGTCTGCTGGGCACTGTGATATATGCGTGTGTAGACAGGATTTTACTTAAAAGTCATAACATCTCATGATTTACTGATATTTGAACTTTAGTGATGAAGAATCCAAAGCTCAAGGAGGGGAAATGATTTGCTCAGGTCCAGGTACTTCCCACGTGGCAAAAATGGATTAAAATAGTAAGTCTTACTCCAGACATAAATAGTCCTTACCCTATTCTTGATATACAATAATAACATGGTAGTATACATGACTCATTTAAACATTGTGGTTCATTAAGTTTACTCTCCAGAGAATGAATTACTATCGTGATTGATAATTTATTGTGATGGTGACAATCAGTGAGCATACAAGATTTAAGGCCTTCCCAATCTGCCCACTGTGTATAGTCTCATTAATGCAGAAATGAGAGGGAAGTGCCCACTCCTTGGGGGAGGTGTTACTGTTACAGTGGTGCAAAACTGCAGGCTGGAGGAATTCAGTGCGTTCTCTAAGATGAGAGAACTGAGCGCCTTGAGTTTTGAATCTGCTTTTAAACTAAAGCTAGACTTCCGCCCTTAGAGGCCTCAATCTGAAGTCAGGGAGATCCGTGTAAAATTCCAGCTCTGCCTCCTTTTGGGCAAACTAGCCTAAGTAAATCAATTCTCAGTTTCTCCATATGGAAAATGGTTCTGGAGTTTCTCAGCTGAGTTGCTGAAACCATTTGTATAATTCAAATGCACCAAAGTCCTTACCATATAGGGGAAAAAAATCATCTGATCAACTTTAGTTCAAATCATACCACACCGGGCGTGGTGGCACACGCCTTTAATCCCAGCACTCGGGAGGCAGAGGGAGGCGGATCGCTGTGAGTTCGAGGCCAGCCTGGTTTACAAAGTGAGTCCAGGATGGCCAAGGCTACACAGAGAAACCCTGTCTCGGAAAACCAAAAAAAAAAAAAAAATCATACCACAATTACCACCTGTGTGACTGTTTTTTTAAACAAAATACCCAAATGTTCTAAGCTTCAGGGTTTTTTGTTTGTTTTTCTTTTTCTTTTTTTAAATATATTTTATTAATTTATTCATATTAAATCTCAATTGCTATCCTATCCCTTGTATCCTCCCATTCCTCCCTCTCTCCCATTTTCCCCTTACTCCCCTCCCCTATGACTATGACTGAGGGCGACTTCCTCCCCCTGTATATGTTCTTAGGGTATCAAGTCTCTTCTTGGTAGGCTGCTATCCTTCCTCTGAGTGCTTCCAGGCCTCCCCATCAAAGGGACGTGGTCAAATATGGGGCACCAGAGTTCGTGTGAAAGTCAGTCCCTACTTTGCACTCAGCTGTGAAGAATGTCCTGTCCACTGGCTAGATCTGGGTAGGGGTTCTTGGCTGGTGCCATAGTTTGTGTCGGACCCCTGCCCATCATAATGTTCTTCTTGTAGGTTTCTAGGACCCTCTGGATGCTTCTATTTGCCCATTCTCCCATGCTTCTCTCACCTAGAGTCCCAATAGGATGTCCTCCTCTCTGTCCCACTTTTCTGGTAAGTGAAGACTTTCATGCATGTTTGTTTTTTGAGACAGGGTTTTTCTGTGTAGCCTTAGCTGTCCTGAACTTACTTTGTAGGTCAGGCTAGCCTCGAACTCACAATGATCCATCTGCCTCTCCCTCTCAAGTGCTGGGATTAAAGGCTTGTGCCACCATGCCTGGCCTAAGCTTCAGTTTTATCCTGAGAGAAAAACATTCCTATCCAGCTGTGGTTTATGAGTCAAAAAAAGCATGTGTTACAAAAATGGAAAATGATCCATATCCTAGTTTTTCATATTCTTTCTGTTTTGATTAAGAAATATGCTTTTATACCCACTTGTAAGCAGGGAACAAACTGCCTCCTGCTTCTGTGAGGCTGGTCCTCTGCATCCCTAATGAATGTCATAGACGGGGTGAGGACCCCAATGCCCTGGATGATGCTAAGCAGGCAGTAGCCTTCTTCAGCGCCTACTTCAGGCATGGCTGACTGAAGCTGAAGTGGAGAGCGTGGGCTGCAACTGTTCACACTCATCTCTCCCACCTGCCTAACCTGCTGAGTCTGCTAAGAACGGCACCGCTTCTGTGGAATGAAATCAGGATCCTAACCTTACCTAATAACAATGCCTTCTTTGGGCCAGGCACAGTGGCACATGCCTGTAATCCCAGCACTTGGAAGGCAGAGGCATGTGAATTGTTGTGAGTTCGAGGCCAGCCTGGTCTACAAAGCAAGTCCAGGACAGCCAAAGCTACACAGGGAAACCCTGTCTCGAAAACAACCACACAAACAAAAACCACCCACCACCACCAACAACAACAACAATGAAAACAATGCCCTGTTTATTAGAGAACTGAGAAAAGCATAGGCATTTAGGGCCACATTTTTTGGATCCAAATCTCTAAGACTATGGATTAGAGAAAATTTTCAGATCCTTGGGCTCTGTTCTGTCAAATGGGAACTTCATATTGGGTAGTTATGGAAGTTTAAATGAAATCCTTTCTAAGCAGGACCCAGCCCAGTTGGGGGATTTTAGTAACCACTTAACAATTTAGGTCTTTTTTTTTTCTTAGAAGGATATAATTATCACATTGAGATGTACAAATATCAATGACATGAAAGAGGAGGAGAATGGGCCAGGTGTCTGCTAACCATTCCCTCTGGCTTAAGTCTAAGCATTAAAAAAAAAAAAAATCTAAACATGCTAAATTGGCCCCAAATAGCTGCCTTATATTTAGAGACCTAGATATAGTCAATGAGAAAAATAATATTAATGTATTCATTTATTGACTTCATAAAAATCTACATTTATACAATATTGTGTCTATCACACTGTCAGCAAAGACCTTGTCTTGCAAGATTTGGCTAAAATGCTGAGCATTGAGAGAGAGATGTTTAATGTATTTGCATACATGATAATATACTGCCCATTATTACAGCCAACTCCCACAATTCCTAAGCTATTAAGAGATCAATGCGTATTCCCAGTATAGAATCTACAAAGTCCATAGCTGAGGTAATAGTTCCAGTTGGGTGGGTAAATTATCAATACCTGGCCAAATCAGAGAAAGATGTGTTCATCTGCCCACAGTGATGACATCGCTCGCGCCTGGATCCAGAACTTACCTCTGCAGCAGGGAAAGGAGGTTTTTAGTATTTCTGCTCTTGGTGTGATTGCTTCCATAGACGAAAATCTGAACCATCAGACACTGTAGGCAAAGTGAGACACAGAACAGGTTAAAGTGACTCAGAGCAAACACGTCAATTGCAAACCTAATTCAGAAGCAGACTAGTGGACCTGGGGTGCCACAGGTGTGCAGAGAGCATGCCTCTACTTCATTCCACTGGTTCCTGGCCAGTGAGAAAAGCAGTGTGGACAAAAGGGCCTGTCACTTTCTGTGTCCTTCATGTACTATGTATGCAACCCTGTTTACTGTGCCTGTTGCTACAGACGACCAAAGTAATAAGACCCAAAACTGATAGGACCCCTCCTTAAGACATGGCTATGACAGTGGTTTCTGTCAGGGTTTTCCAAGTAACTCCAACTAAATAGATACAATGTACATCTCTCAAAGCTGCCTTGTATTCTGATTCTGATTGCTTTAGTCTTCAAATGTAAAAACTCAGAACATCATCAACAATTTTGAAGAAGAACTAAAGTTTCCCAATTTTCCGCCTTGTTTTAAACTATACTGTTCAATACGTATTAGCATATAGACAGATAAATCAGTGGAGCAGAGGGATCTGGACACACATGCACACACAGAGGGGATGCACCTTTATTAAATGTGTTAGCATGCGGAGCAGTGGGTTTATTGTGACAGTGCCACTATCACACTCATATATTGGTTTCCTCTGTTCTTACTTGCCCCAGTGCCCTTTCCCACTTATTAACAACCCCTTCTTCATGCCAAATAGCCCCTCCTTTTATTTCATCACCTATATTCTATCACCCCTCTTGTTTTTCCTTCCCACTTCTATTTAGACTCTTCTCAAGTTATTTATCTATTTTCATGTCCTACACACACACACACACACACGCGTGCGCTCGCGCAGGATAAAAAATGTCATAATGTCTTTCCTCAATACAATTCCACAATGTTTCCACGCCACATTTCCTTTATGCGTTCATATGTTGGTGGGCATCTAGTATGGTTGCCTATACCATACAGTCAGGCACAGCACGGACTTTATTATTTCTTGCAGCCTGCTGTTTCAGGGGCTTGGCTTCTTTTGTTTCTGTAAGACCTTGAGGCACATTAAGTTATCTGCGATATCAGTTAGTTTTGATGTCAGCCTTCAGAGCTAGAAACGTTCCTCTTAGCATGGCCTCAGCTGTGTCTTGCAGATCCACTTTCCTCGTTCTGAAGGGAGGTAACCATTTCCCCAGCACTATTTGTTGAAGAGGCTGCCTTCTCTCCAATGCATATTTTTGACGACTTTGTCAAAGATTAGATAGCTATAGCTGTGTAGGTTGATAGCCCATCGATCCATGCTACTGCTTTCGTATTCTTGGTTTGACTGTTGTTGCCATTTGCCAGTGTCAGGAGATAATGTGCAATTGATGAATTACACGGGGGCATCAGGAAACATTTGGGAGTAGCTGTTACATACATTGTACTGACTGGAAAAATAGTTTCTTTGATATATAGAGTTTATCAAATTGATGTTTATTAGACAACCATTACAGTTATTCAAGAACAGATTATAACTTCTAAATATCTTCTTGTCAAGTAATCATTTGTCAATTAATCATTTGACTCTGTTTATGTGAAAAGAGAAACAACCAAGAAAGAAATCAACCAAAAGTATCACCAGAAATACATTGCATGATTCTTTTCCTGTCTAACAAAGGGTCTCTGCTCAGTGTCTACAGCTGATGCTCTCTTGTTGGGGGATGGTTTGATGTATTTTGATGCCAATTAGTGCTTACTGTCTCTGTGACCAACCTTTTGCTTAATAAAAAGCCATCTCACCTGGCCAGGGCAAAGGAGATAGGTGGGGTTAGGAGAGAGAGGAATTCTGGGAAGAAGAAGGATGGCCAGGAGAAAGAGACCTGAAGGGAAGAGAGGGAGGCTGCCATGGGTTAGATGGACACACATGGCCGGCGTGGATGATGAACATTAGCAAGTATTTGGGATTATGGATGGGAAGTAACGATATAAATTATTAGAAGCAGATGGCATGGGATTGAGGCAGGGATCCCATGCCTGCCCCACTATGGGAAGTAGTTTAGAGGATTGATATCTGCCCTGCCCCAGGTTAACTAAGGCTGTTTTAAAATATAACAAGTGTCTGGGTCTTGATTGATCGCTAGCTGGGCCTACAGGTAATAAGATAATACAGGTAATACAGATAATTAAAAAAAAACAACAATACCCTCTTCTCTCCTTTGCAGCACTAGGGGGTAGGGCAGCTCTAGGCTCTCCCCCAGTCTTCATTGGTATAGTTGCCCTTTTCAGTCTCCTTGAGAGCAGACTCCCAGGCTGATGATGCTCAGACCTTGCAGCGCTCACCCACTGTTACAATGGCCCTCCACTGCCTCCCTTTCTGGGATTGTAGCAGGGACAAGTCTAAAGAAGGCTAGCTAACAACAACGTATCCTCTTCTTACTGTTCAGCAGCCTGAATCACTACGCTGAATTCTTCCAAGTAGAAGATGCAGAGATACTGTCTTAGTCTTTCATATAGGATTTGGTTCTGCTTCCTGGCCCAGAGATACATGTTGCTGTAACCTCGCATGGTAGAAGAGGCCAGAAAGCTCCCCCAGCATTGTTTTATAAGGAAATTAGTCTTGTTCGCAAAGGTTCTGTTCTTGAAAGCTCAACTTCCAAATACAATCATACTGTGGATTTTAAAAATTATTTTATGAGTGAGTGTTTGTTTACATGTTTGTCTGTATACCACATGTGTGTCTAGTGCCTGTGGAAAGGGGCTGGTGGATTTCCTGGAACTAGAGTTACAGACAACTGTGAGCCATCATGTGGTTCCTGGGAAATTGAATCTGAGTCTTCTGGTAGAGCAGCCAGAGCTCTAAACCACAGGGCCGTTTCTCCAGCATAGTTCCATCTTTCTTTCCTTTCTTCCCCTGCTCTCTCCTTTGATTCCTAAACCACTTTGTGTGGAACGCGGCAAGCCCTTTGTATTATATAGACATATGTATTTATTATATAGCATATATATAATAAGTCCCTGAAGCCTTTCACTGCTTGGCCTCTCGGGATTCTTGCCAGATACTTGATCGCTCTTAATTAAATCCAAGCGTTTGAAGTGGGAAGCCCTATCTTTAATCTGGGACTTTTGAGGTGAAAAAAACTTCATCTTTAATCTGGGCTGCACCTTCTGCGGGCAGCCTGTATAAAGGACGTGGAAGAAGGAAGCACTTGCTCTTTGCCTGCTCGCTCTGGCTCTTGCTAGCTGGCAAGCCTGTGCTTTCACTGGCTTTAGAGCCTTCTTCTTCAGGTCTGCAGCATAAACTGAAGCCAACTGAGACGTCCAGCCTCCAAGCAAATACTGCATTCTTGGTTTCTATTTAGAGCCAGCCATTGTTGGGTTAGCTGGACTGCAGGCTATAAACCACTCTAATAAATCCGTGTGTGTGTGTGTGTGTGTGTGTGTGTGTGTGTGTGTGTGTGTGTTGTGTGTGTGTAGGGTGTCTCTGTGTGTGTGCATGCGTGGTGTGTGTGTGTGTGGTATGTGAGTGTGTGTGTGGTGTGTCTCTGTGTGTGTATGTGTATGTGTGTGTGGTATGTGAGTGTATGGTGTGTGTATGGTGTGCATGTGTGTGGTGTGTGCGTGTGTGATGTGTGTGGTGTGTGTGTGGTGTGTGTGTGTGTGTATTCAATCTCTCAGACCTGCTCCTTTCGAGAACCCTGACTAATAAACAAACATACATACATGCATCATTCCCCACATTCTGCTTATATAAGTCCATGAAGAAAATGTAAGGAACTCAACCAGCAGTGCCTTCTTCTCGCACCTTCCTCAGCAGCTGAATGGCATTGCTGAGCTCTCCTTTGGCAAAGCAGACGCTGCTCATGTTATAAAAGGTTTCAGCTACTTTTTTGCCACAGTCATCATATGTGCCAGAATCCAGCGTAGACTTTAGCAGTTTGTAAGCCTCCTAGGGGAAAAGAATTAAAAATAAAATCAACCTGGAAGTTCTACCCCCATGGACATTGTAAAAAGGTGTGCTCACACCACAACACCGATGTTGTGAAAGGGTCCTCTCACCCATGTGATGCCATCAGTGAGAAGCAGTTATGATGACTCACCCAGGTACTCTACTATATTATGAATTAATGTTCTCGTGGATAATTAACGGCACTTAATTCATATGCATAGTATCAGTTAACCTTCACGCTGTTCTATGGGATAGGAATGGTCATTGGACTTACTCTACAAGCAATGCAACAAGCCTGATAAAAGCTAAGCTCTTTCTCAAGATCACACTACCCAGAGTCAGGATTCCACACCAGACTAAATACCATAGCCCTGACTTTTTGTTTCTTCCACTTTTCAAATTTTCAGAAAAACCCAAGAATAGTAGAATCTCTCTCTCTCCTATCTCTCTCTCTCTCTCTCTCTCTCTCTCTCTCTCTCTCTCTCTCTCTCTCTCTCTCTCTCCATATGTGTGTGTGTGTGTGTGTGTGTGTGTGTGTGTGTGTGTGTATACCTAGCATGTATTGTTTCAACAATATTATTTATAAACTTTAAAAGTGGAATGTTTAATAAAATATCATGTTTTCCATTTCTGTATTTGTAATTCTTCCTTTTCTTCTTCCTCCTCCTCCCCCTCCTCCTCTTCCTCCTCCTTTCTCCTTCTCCTTCCTTCTCCTCTTTCTTTCTCCTCCTTCTCTACCTTTTCAGAGCCGAGGACCAGAACCAGGGCCTTGTGCTTCCTAGGCAAGCTCTCTACCACGCAGCTAAACCCCCAACCCCTCTTTCTTCTTAACAGTTCTTTCTTCCCTGTTTTCTTTCATAACATTGGTATTTTGTTTAAAGCCCAGGCCACTTATCTCTCAGTACAACATTCACTCTGACCTTTAGAACTAAGTTGAATAACAACAAAATCTTTTATGTGCCACATTGAGCAAAGCATAATGTACATATTTTAATAGGTTTGCGGGTTTCATACCTGAGCATGCTACATTTACCTTACTTCCACCCGTCATTCTCTTCTCCCCAACTTCTTCCATGTACCCGCTCTACACTCCCCTCTCAAGTTCATGACCTCTTCCATATGTACATGGGTTTAGATCCTCACCATGTAGGTTTGATAACATATTGGGGGGCTCATCCTTGCGTAAAACTTTATTTTCCCTTCTACATCAGCCACTGACTGTCTTGAAGCCCTCCTTTTCGGAGCGGCACTTTGTGAACTTTTGCCCAGTTGGTATGTGGACTGTTGTGGCCTTGTGCCCTTTGGGCTCCACTTCCCCCACCCTTCCTGGCAACTGTGGCCTGTGGATCCTGAGAGGAGGAAGCAGAAGCCAGGAATGGCCAGGAGTAAAGGAGACCTCAGGCAGTGGGTGAGTGCAAGGCCAGACATTCTGGAGGCAGGCTTCATTGAGCAGCTCTTTTAACTGGGGAGAACAAAGGCTATTTAAACCCTTAGGTAGTAGGTAAAGGCTTTTGGGGTGAGTATATATCATTGTCTGAGGCCAAGGTGGTGGGGATGCCTTATTTGCATGAGGAGGAATTCCAGGTACTTGCTGGACATGGCCTTATTAGGAGAGAGGAAGTTTAACTTGCAACCTGGGTGGCAGAGGTGGGGGACACACAGGCACAGGACAGAGAAGGAAGTGGTCCTCCTTCTTACCACTCTCTTGAGATGAGATTTCCAGGGTTGGACATGACTGGACTAGACTGGCTCCTCCTGGTTCCACAGTACGCTGGCCTCACAGTCCTGTGCAGGTTTTATTGTTGAGGGTTCATGGATGCCACACACATGTTCTATCCAGAGAAAACCATCTCACAGCAGACATCCTAGCCCTCTGGCTCTTACAATCTTTCTATTTCCTTTCCTGCGATGCTCCCTGACTCTTGGGGGTGTGGGTTGTTGAATATCTGGTTTTAGAAGAGGAGGGCTGTAAAGCACTGCTTGTGTCTTTTATTATAAACAAGCTCATGATGTCCATGGCATAACAAGAATAAGCTATTAAAGGTTGGAAAACTCATCTTTGAAAGGAAAATTATAAATGTATCATTATTCCCTGACACTGACATTCAAAACTGACCCCTGAGCCATTATGAAATGTCATTGAGTCACTATGTTTCTGTCATTTTTACAAATACTAGTTAGTACAGATGTCACTAGTTATAAAAGAATTTCTACATGGCATAAAATGCTTTTATTAATTGAAGGAAATAAATTTTTAACTATATGCATACAAATCTCCTTTTAAACTAGATGTCATATGGCCAATGATACTATGTCAAATCTAACCCAGTTTCCCACTTTTCTGAGGAAGTATTAGATTGCCTTGGTCAGCTCAAAGTTATGTAGAATCTTGTAACACACAATGTCTCCACTGTGTTTAAATACATAAAGCTCAGGTCATAACTTTTTAAGCAAAGACTTAGATTAATGGGATCACTAAATAAAAATGTCAGTGCATGTGCTATTGCAAGATATTTGATCTCATTGTGAACCCTAAGATTGTAAACTGTAAAAACTTATTTATTGTTTGGTGTGGCTCAGCCCTAACACATGCCTTTAACCCAAAAGCTTTCTGTTTGCTGTAAACAAGTCCTTTAGTCATTGAGGTGTGGCTAAGCCCTAGCACACACCTTTAATCCAAGAGCTAAATTAAGTCAACCCTAGGTCAAGAGGTGGAGCAAGAAACCAGCTGACAGGGATTAAACAGATAGGAGGGACAATGAGAGAAAGGGATTTAAGTCACTGTGGGGAAGAAATGGGGCTTTTGGCTTTTTCCATCTGGATATCAGCTGAATCAGAAGATCAGCTGGATGCTTTCTTTGATTCTCTGAGGTAGTAGGTTTTCACCCAAATATCTGAGTCTATTGCTTAAATCAAGTGATTGTGATTTTTTTTCTTTAAAACAACTATATTCCAGTTGATTTTTATGTCAACTTGATTCAAGCTAGAGAAGAGGTAACGCCAGTTGAGAAAATGCATCTATATATATCAGCTGTAGGTCATTTTATTTGGTGTTTATGTGGGAGGGCCCAGCCTATTGTGGGTAGGGCTACACCTGGCCTACTGGCTGGTCTTGAGTCCTAGAAGACAGCCAGCTAAGCCGGGTGTGGTGGTACACATCTTTAAATCCTAGCACTCACTCAAGAAGCAGAGGCAGGCCGATCTCTGTGAGTTGGAGGCCAGCTTGGTCTACAAAGTGAGTCCAGGACAGCCAGGGCTACACAGAGAAACAAACAATCAAACAAACAAACAATGAAAAGGGGGGGGGTGGAGAAAGGAAAGAGGGAAGGAAGAAAAGAAGGAGGAAGGAAAGAAGCAGGCGAGCGAGCCATGAGGAGTAAGCCAGGAAGCAACACTCCTCTATGGTCCTTTTACAGCTTCCAGTTTCCTGTCTCACTTGGGTTTCTGTGCTGCCTTCCCTCAGGGATGAACTGTGGTGTGGAAATGTAAGGTTAGATAAACTCTTTCTCCCCAGAGTTGTTTATGGTCTTGATGTTTCATCACAGCAATAGAAATCATAAATAAAATAGCATCAAAAGTGTTTTACATAACTTTTAAAATATCAATATGAAATTCTGGCTAGTAAGAGATGAAAGTCAGACTGAAAGGGAAATACCAGCACAAGAAAAAAGGAACTAGCAGTTAGAGCCAAAGGTAGTGGCTAATTTTGACTCAAATTATTAAATTTATAAAGGTCTGAGCTTGAAATGTTCTGGATTTGAAGAACTCCATTTATTATGACAGAAGCAAACGATTTTATGGATATCATAAGCAACAACAGTCACATGTGTTCCACCTAGTTTTATCTGAGACTTGTGTGAGCTCTACTTTCTGAACTGTGAAGCAAAAAAGGCCATCTATATCTAACAAACAAAATAAGAATCACATTTATGGCTTGATAATATTTACCTGGTTTTCGCCATTTTGGATGAGCCACGTACAAAAGTCTTCAATGGTGGTAAGAGTTTCATAGTCTTCTGAGCCCAGTGTTTGATATGTACTAATACTTCTTGTAAAATATATCTCAACAGCATCTGGAAAGATGGAGAGAATTACTTAAAGGAAACTCAAAACTTCACAGATATCTATTATTGGCTTGGGCTCCATTGACAGTTTCGTGTTTATAGTCTATGCCTTTCTTGTCTCAGGTTTCACAAAGACCTTGGAAAAATCCAAGACTGGATTGGATAGAATCAGATGGTATTCTCATGATGAAATGCATATGTGCATTTCAAGTAGGGGGGAAGGCTTCTGTCCAAAAATCCTTGTTATCCTAAAGGCCAAAATAATTACCATATTGGACTCCCAGGAGCACTCAAGATTATAATTTTAGCCAGCAAAGATTATACTTTTAGCTAAAACTGTGATAGAAAGATTATATATTTAACACATTATACGTATCAATTATATATTAAATATATATGCAATTATATATGTATGTATATATACATATGTATGTATGCATGCATTCAGAGATATGATTTGGCAAATTTTACTGTTTAAAGTGTACTATTATAGCCAGAATATGGTAGCTCACCATTATAGTTCCAACACTCAAAGGGCTGAGGGAGGAAAGATTGTCATAAATTTGAGGTCAGCCTGGACTACATAAGGAATTCCAGGCTAGCCTGGGTTACAAATGGAGATGCTGCCTGAGACAAATGCATTGTGGGCTCCCTGCTGATGGACTGGTTCAACAAGTTCAAATCTGGATCATGACAGGTTTATACAATAGTTGTAGGACAACCCTGAAGGATCAAGACCCTTTAGAGACTTAAAACAAACTAATAAAAAAACAGAAAACAGCCCCCAAGAAGCTGGGCTTTCTCTGTTTAGAGGGTTTTTCTCAATGTGTGCTTGCTATATGTGTGTTTTAATTCCAGAGCCTTTCTTCAATTTTAATGCTGTCTTTTATTCCAGACACAGTAGGTGCTTACCGCCCTCAAACATCAACATGTCCCTGGAGAGCAGCTAGGGAAGTCAGCCTGGTCCCTGGTCTTTGGTGGCAACAGACCCTGCTGTTGCATGGCCATGGACCCGGATATGGTCCCCAGTGGCAGCACAGACGAGGACCCCACCATGGTTCCAGGTGGCATCACCAGCTACTCACATCAGGCTATTTCTCACTACCCCAGAGTCTCCAGTTCTGTCTCTCTTCATTGTGTCCACATCCTTCTCTTTCTCTTTCTCTTCCATTTTGCCACCACTTACTTGCTCCTCTTAGTGGTATCCAGGGCCTCTGAGTGTCTGGGGTTGTCTCAGAAGTGGTCTCAAGAGTGCTATGCCCTAGTTGTGCATTATGGCACTGGGCAGGAGTCATTGTGGACGTTGTCTGTCCCCTCAAGCCTATGGTTGTGACCTAAAGCTTGCTCCTCACCCAGGCTGCCCAAGTGGCCCTATGCAAGGGTTGCCTGTCTCAGGCTCACTCCTGCTGGGGGCTCCATGGTCATAGCTGGGGTTCTTCTATTCTCTGGCTTGTTCCCTATTCTGGGATCCCGTTGGGGCCTGTGCATTGCCAGACTGGTGGTCATCTCAGGCTAGCTCCCTATCCAGGCCTCCTGGTGCTGGACTGGTGGTCATTTCAGGCTCACTTTTTTTCAGGGATGTTCATGGGTCAGAACTCTGGGTATAGACAGCTTCTTTCTTTTCTGCCACCTGCTGACAGACATGTGACACAGAAGCCACACCTGCAACATCTCTAGGGGGCAGGTCACAGCTAATTTTTATTTTCAGTTTTGCTACATGAAGTTTTAATCTAGCTAAAGTTTAATTTGGTTAATGATAAAACTTGAATACACACAGTTTTTAAAAAGGTCTTTATTTTATTGTACTGGGTTATATAAGACTTCATGTTTCATGCAAGTCTATACTATACTTTGAACATGTCCTTCTCACCCCTAATACCTCATATGGTGTTCATCTTGATTGTTAACTGTGTTATTTACAATCACCATGGGAGAAAATCTCTGGAAAGGTCTGTAAGGAATTATCTAGACAAGTCTAACTGCAATGGAAAGACCTACTCTAAAAATGGCCAGTGTCACTCTGTGGGCTGGGGACCAGCATGAATCAAAAGGAGAAGGGGACAGGCATTCATTAGCGCTCTGCTTCTGTTGTTTTAGATGAAAATCCCAATTGTTCTATTTTACTGATAAAGACTCAGGGGCCAGATGCTGGGGTGAAAACCTGCTATCTCAGAGAAGCAGAGAAAGCACCCAGCTGACCTTCCTACTCAGCTCATGTCCTAATAGAAAAAACCCAAGAGGCTCACTAGCTCAGCTGACGGCCCAGAAAGAAAAGGCTAAAAACTCCAAGGCTAAAGGCTTGCTAGCTCAAAGCCCAAAAAACCAAAGGCCAAGGAGCTGAGGAGCTCAAGAGCCCAAGTGCTTAAGAGCCCAAGAGCTCCTTCTACTTCGACAGGCTGTCGTAAAAACCCCTCCACTCAAAATCCTCCTACTCTTTAATCTGTCAGCTGCTTTCCTGCTCCACCTCTTCACCTAGGGTTAACTTTATTAAATCGTGCGTACAGAAAGCTCTTGGATTAAAGGTGTGTGCTAGGGCCGGCTGAACTGCACTTTGATCACCTGTTTACGATAAACAGAAAGTTCTTGGATTAAAGGTGTGTGTTAGGGCTCAACCACGCCAAACAAAACACAGGTTTTTACAGTTCACAGTCTCAGGAGTAACAATGGGATCAAATATTGTACAACATGCTTCCTGACTACAGATGCAGTGCAAACCAGCTGCCTCCAGTGCTTGCCACCATGACACTCTGCATTATCTGCTAGGATGGAGTGCACTCTCTGCAACTGTACACCAAAATAAACTGCTCAATCAGTCACTTCCATCAGGTGTTTTACTGCAGCAATGAGACATGTAGCTAAATACACCCTGCTGTCCTCCCCTCCCCATTGAGTCCCTCCCCCTCCCCTCCGATCCCTTTGTTTTCTTAGAAAATTTGTTTCTACTTTCATATCCTGTGTATATATATATATTTAATGGCGCTATAAGACAAAATACATAAAATTTGACTTTCTGATACTGACTTAATTCATATATGATTACCTCCAATTATAGGGACTCTTCTAGAAATGGCATAATTTCATTCTTCTATACAGATGGAAATGTTCTATTATATGTATTTTTTACCTGTTCCTGTTGATGGGAACCTAGGTTGATTCATAAGTTAGCTATTATGAATAAACCAAAATAAACACTGATGTGCAAGTGCCTTTGTTTACATTTCCACCAGCACGGTACTGAAGTTTGCTTTTGTCCACGTCCTCACCAGCATTTGTTCTTGTTTATTCACTTAATAGACATAGTTTTAAATCTTCTTGTATTTAAAAAAAATCTCAACTTTTTTCATTGTATACCTTTATACGTACTTAGAAAGTCCTTTCTCTGAGTTTAATTTTAATTCTTTCTATTCTAGAACTTATATATTTATTATACAGTTTCATCCATCAAAATTTTAGCTGGAGTTTTAATTATAAAGCTTGAAGATACACATTTTAAAACTTATCTGATGTTACGTGGATTTAAGGAAACCCTGCTTTCATGTGAATTCTGGCTGGGGTGATGGAATCTCAATTTAGCCTGTGTGTGCACATCTCTGACTGCTACTGATACTACATGCTATTTCGTGTTTATTGGCCATTTGGAAGGCAGCTGTGCTCACCACTATACTACCAACACTCACTACCATTTGTATTTCACCTGAGAATTGTTTGCTCATTTCATTATCTCGTTTATTGACTGAGTTGTTTGGATTTTTCTTTTCTTTTAGTTCTTTTTATATTCTAGATACTAATCCCATCAGTTGTGAAGATAGCAAAGATTTTTCTCCCATTTTGTAGGCTACCTCTTCAATCTTTTCCTTTGTTGTGCAATGTTTTAATTTCATTTATTTGTCAGTTGTTGGTGCTGTTTCCTGAGTGACCATAGTCACACTCAGAAAGTGTTTACTGCGCCAACATCCTCAAGTGTTTCCCTATTTATATCTCTATCGGCTTCAGCATCTCAGGTCTTATATTAAGATGCTTGGTGATGACATTTGGAGTTGATTTTCGTACAGGATAAGAGATAGGGATTGAGTCGCAAGATTTTAATGTGGTAATTCAGTTTTTTCTGGCACCTTATTTTGAAGATACTATTTTCCTTCAGTATACAGTTTTTACATCTTTTCTTTAACATTAAAAATAAATATGTAGAAAGAACCTAGGATTCATTGGCACAGAAGACAACTTCCTGAACAGAACACCAACAGTTCAGGCTCTAAGATTAACAATTAATAAATTGGACATTGAAGCCGGGCGTGGTGGCGCACGCCTTTAATCCCAGCACTCGGGAGGCAGAGGCAGGCGGATCGCTGTGAGTTCGAGGCCAGCCTGGTCTACAAAGTGAGTCCAGGACAGCCAAGGCTACACAGAGAGACCCTGTCTCGAAAAACCAAAAAAAAAAAATAAATAAATAAATAAATAAATTGGACATCATGAAACTGAAAAGCTTCTGTAAGGCAAAAGACACTGTCAACAGAACAAAGCAACAGCTTACAGATTGGGAAAAGATATTTACCAACCCTACATCTGACGAAGGGCTAGTATCTAAAATATATAAAGAACTCAAGAAATTAAATACCACAAAACCAATTAATCCAATTAAAAAAGAGGTATATGGAATGGCTAAGAAACACTTAAGGAAATGCTCAACATCCCTAGTCATCAGGGAAATACAAATAAAAATGACCTTAAGATTCCATCTTACATCTAGTGACAACATGTGCTGGTGAGGATGTGGAGAAAGGGGAATACTCCTCCACTGCTGATGGAAGTGCAAATTTGTACAACCACTTTGGAAATCAATATGGCACTTTCTCAGAAAATTGGGAATAGTTCTACCACAAGACCCAGCTATTCCACTCTTTGGAATATATCCAAAAGATGCTCCACCATACAACAAGGACATTTGCTCACTTATGTTCATAGAAGCTATATTCATAATAGCCAGAATCTGGAAACAATCTAGATGTCCCTCAACCGAAGAATGGATAAAGAAACGGTGGTACATCTACGCAATGGAATACTACTCAACTATTAAAAACAAGGAAAGTCTGAAATTTGCAGGTAAATGGATGGAACTAGAAATAATCATCCTAAGTGGTATAACCCAGATCCAAAAAGACGCGAATGGTATATACTCACTTATAAGTGGATTTTAGCCCAACATCGATGTCCTCTGAGAGACTCCACCCAGCAGGGGATAGGGATAGTTACCAAGACTCAAAGCTGAACACTGAGCAGAGTGCTGAGAGTTGTAGGTGGTCTTGCCAGGCCACAGAGGAAGAGGTTACATGTAGTACAGAGGACCCTGGATAAACTGAGGACATTAGGGGAGGAGGGCTCCCCTTTCTAAGGACTAGGGGAGGGAGGAAAAGGAGAAGAGGGAGGGGGTGGGGTCGGGAGGTGATAAGGGAGGGGGATGCAATTGGGATGTAAAGAATGCAAACTACAGAACAAGCAGGTAACTAATATTGCTAATCCTACTACATGGGAATAGCTCTGAGACTGGCTGAGATATGAATGTCTATGCATAGACAAGGCTTATGTTGGTCACAGGTTCTCTGTGACTTATTATGAGAGGCCATTCTTCGTATATCATGAAGGAAGATTTGCAGACAGATGTCTTATTTCTGCTCATACAATGAACAGAGAATCAGCCTTAATTGCTGTGTACAACCTGCACACCCCATGCAATTATACTGTTAGATCTGTGTAATTCTTGTGAGAAATAAATTATATTTTCAGAACAAAAGAACTGAGCACTGACACTGGATCAGACCCGACAGGATTCATTCCTCTCAGCATGCTGGACACTGACATCCTGCATTGTCCAGGTTCAGCCCCAGGTGCCTCAGTTGCTGTCACCCATCAGAAATGGACAGCTTCCAGGACAGTGTTATAAAACTTCTGGTCCCAATTGGTCCAGTATTTCAGACTGTCCCACACAGGACCCCTATTAAACCTGAAATCTCTCAACATTTATAAACTGGACCACAAATGCTATCCCCGGTGTTCTTAACTATTTTTCCCAATTATTTTTTCGTGGGGGAACCCTTCATAGGTATTATTCACTCTAAATCAGCCTGAAGAAACCTTAAGAGAACATCATCCCATTCCCTCTAAGGGGGGTTCGGTAGGATTCTCTTTGCTCTCATGATCCACAGATGCTTATTTTCAACAGGAGTTGGTTATAAGTTATTATTGGTCTTATACAGAGAGAAAACTATGTTGGACTCAGGGACGTCTCTGTTTCCTTTATCTTTCTTTTGTTGGTAAGGTGATAGGAGCTGAAAAGGGAGATATAGAAATATTGAGGGAGGATAGAATAAAAGGTAGATTATTGAATCTATTCCTCAACTCAAGGCCTTAATTGTTACTCACAAATAAGGTTATTTTTAATAGAATTTTGTATATTGATGCAAATCATGGTCATGTCAAACAGTAGTCTAATTTTATCACAGGATTATATATTCTAAGTCTAACAGATATATATGATTCTATAGATACATAAAGTAAAATAGTTAAATAAGGTCTTCAAAAGCATCAGAATATTCTTTGACAACAAGACAAGTTAACTCCTGGCAACACCCAGCCTGCCTCAAAGAAGCTGATGAGCATCAAAGAACCTCTTTATGGAGTTGCCTTCAAATGTGGTAAACCAACCACTGGGCAAAATGTCCTTGTTTCTGCCACAGACAGAATCCTGCCTAAAAATGGGCAAGCTTAAATGCAGGCAGAGTCAAAGGCTGAACTCTGCGAAGACAGGGTAAGCAAGTCTGCAATAGTTCCTGCCTCACAAATATGTCTGTCAGAGATACTGGGCTAGAAGGCTGAAGACGATGCTCCAACGTGAAAGAGAGTATTGTATTGTATTGTATTGTTCAGGCAGTAAACTGTCTCGGTCATTTTTTCATTTTGGGAGCTGCTAACCTGCACTTCCAGTTCACTCAGGTATTTAAGTTTTATTCCTTCTCAAGTCTCTGATGGGGTTGAAGACCAGATAGTTTAGTCTTACAATTAAGCTTAGTTGGTTAAGGGTTAAAATGTTTTTAGATCAAGATAGGTGTTTTAAGTTAATAGAGATAAGATATGATAGATATTGACTTTCACTCAGAAATTTAGAGTCACCAAGATAGGAGAGATACTTTCTTCAAGTTTGACAAATACAAATAGCCAAACACTCTAAATGTAACATTTATATAACTCCTGATTGTCTCATGGTTGTTTCTGCTGTATGTAGTTTATATTATTCATGTGTAATAATATAAATGTATATGTTAAAAAGGAAACATAATATAAATAAATAAATACATACTGCCAATATGGCTCAGTAGTAGAGGAGCTTGCTTCCAAGCCTGATGATCTGAGTTCAAACCCCTAGCCCCCGCCCAGAGCTCACACAGTAAAAGAAAAGGACTGACTCCCTCAAGTTGTCCTGTGATTTTTACATGTGCACTATGACATTCACATGTGCAATCCTGCATGTAAGCATGCCTATGCACTAGCATGAGCACACAAAGTAAATAAATGTTAATTTTTAAATTAAAATATTGAGGAAAATTTTAAGTTGTCTTAAAATTGAGATTTTTTTCTCATATAAAAGGCTAATTATTCCACATGTTTACAAATATATCAAATTTCTTATGACTGCAAAGTGGGAAAATCAGTTATACATGAAGTGCACACACTACGAGCATACATAAATATTAAAAGGAGAAAGTTATTATATGGAAAATTCAGACTCTAATTCTTCAGTGAACACTCAGTGTTGAGAAAACAAAATATCAAACTTCAATCTAGAAAATAAATATATATATTTAGTAATAGAAGGAAAATAGTATGCAAACTTCCTTTAAAGTTCTGCCTCTCTCTCTCTCCCTGTCCCTCCCTTTCCTCTAACTGGAAACTAGCATGCATCAGCATGGATTACTGTTATACACAGAAGGGAAAGACATTTTATGTTTCACATCCTCCGCAAATGCCAAATTCCTGTGACAGGGCAGACCCACCCCAACCTCTATGCAGCCAAGACAGAGCAAAGTTCCTTCAACCATAAACTCCAGTGTCCATCAAACTGCTCAAGGCAGCACCGTGTTCCCTCACCAATTCACCCGCCTCTCCAGCACCACCCAGTTTCACACCCACAACCTTGCCAGACAGAGGAGGCTTGCTGACAGATCCACTGGACTCTGTTGTACCCTTTTTGGTCACTTCCCCCTGGCAGGGCTGCCTCGTCAGGCCACAGGGGAGGAGGATGCACTCAGCTCTGATGAGACTTGAGGAGCTGAGGTGGGTGGGTGGAGGGTTCCCCTTTTCTGAGGGACAGAGGAGGGGGAACGAGGAAAGAGGTAGGGAAGGTGGGACTGAGAAAAGAGGAAGGAGGGGTCTACAGTCAGGATGTAAAGTGAATAATACATTTAATAATAATAAACCAAAACATTTAGCTTTCCTCTAGAAACCCTAGTATGTTATCTTTGAACACAGGTCAAAAGAATTCTAACAGCTGCATCATTCTCTGTTGCAAGCCAAAGAAAAGGAGTTAAGGCTGAGCAAAGGGAGAGGGGAAGAATCCGTGCTTTCCCCCTTCGGCACAAGTCCTCATGGTAAACCATGCTTAAGGCATGTGTGCTATCTACAGTTTAGAAAAGTGAGTGTGGCAGGCATTCTAAAGAAATACAGGAAATAGTTGGTTCAGGTGCTCAATTAATTCGAGATGACATTATCAGGTAATTATGTATAATTATAGAATTGACTTTGTACAAAATTGTGACCAGCTTCATCTTCCCATTAAGTGTAGCTACTGATATATGGATCATTCGCCAGTTTGCTTCTCATATGTCACTGGGAAATGATGGATGCAATGCCACTTCCTCCACCTACCCCTGTGCTGGGATTTTCCGGACATTGCATAAGCTTTAGCTAGTAAAGCACTCGCCTCAGCAGCTTGGGGGCTCATTTCAGAAAACGAAGAAATGCAGATAGAATAAGCCTGAAAAAAAACATGACAACATCAGTACCCAGTGACAGCCTAGAAAACTGTGACAACATCAGTACCCAGTGACAGTCTAGAAAACCATAACATCAGTACCCAGTGACAGTCTAGAAAACCGTGAGAACATCAGTACCCAGCAACATTCTAGAAAACCATGACATCCGTACCCAGTGACAGTCTAGAAAACCGTGGGAACATCAGTACCCAGTGACAGCCTTGAAAATTGTGACATCAGTACCCAGTGACAGTCTAGAAAACCATGACATCAGTATCCAGTGACAGCCTAGAAAACTGTGACATCAGTACCCAGTGACAATCTAGAAAACCATGACATCGGTACCCAGTGACAGCCTAGAACACTGTGACAATATCAGTACCCAGTGACAGTCTAGAAAACTGTGACATCAGTACCCAGTGACAGTCTAGAAAACCATGATATCAGTACCCAGTGACAGCCAAAAAAACTGTGACAACTTCAGTACCCAGTGACAGTCTTTCGCTGTATTTTTCAGTAGCTGTCAGAATTGCTAGCTTACTGCGAGCCAACTCAGCTAAACACAGACTTAGATGAGAGTGGAGCGTGAGTTCCAGCTCAGTCACTTCCTAGTGTGAGACTTGAACAAGTCATTTCACCTTTGCAGAGGGAATATAAGGTTCTGCTGATTAGGGCTCAGGAAAGAGTAAAGGAGTCAACCATATGCAAAGCCTGGACATACCCATCTCGTGCTTAGTTCTAGCTAAATCTCAGCTGCATTACTTCTACTCCACCTCCCAGGAGAACATAACTTAGACCTTAGCTCAGCATTTCAAGAGTTCAGAATCAGACAGTCCACAGAACACGGGGCTAAGAGCTTCAGGCCCCCTTTACCTTCCTCAAATATAGGAGAAAAAGGTGATGTAGATAGTACTTGCTGTAAACAGTTGGTGTAAATGTTAACTAGATTAATATGTGTAAAAATCTTATCACGCCGTCTGGCATTCAGTAATCATTAAAGAAGTGTGAGGTAATAATTATTACTGGTCTTATTAATATTATTTGTGTTTAGCTAGGAAGTATGCTACCTGGGAGGTAAGAAGAGTGAAAACAGCCGACCCAAAGATACCAGCAAGGAAAGACGAACCCATGCACAGCAGTTCCCTGACCAAACACTATCTCAAAGAGCCCAAGGGATTATCTGGGGCTGAGACACAGCGCAACATGCGCACACTGCTCCTACAAGACTGTCTGAGTTCAAACCCCCACTTTGCCACTTGTTTGCCATATAGCTTCAGCTGTACAACTCTGGCCTTCACTTCTCTGATCTGTAGCCAGTGTTTGGCTGCTTTGTGTTGTCCATTTCCTACCTCCCTTACACCACCCTTATTCGACCCTTCCAAGCCCCCAACACTAGGTAAAAGTGAAGGATAGAGGGGAAAGGGCGTGTCATCATCGTCTGACTACTTCCGGCTGATTAGGGACATCTAGCTCCTTGGGGGCAAGGTTAGTCTCCTTTCTTTGTGCACAGCAACTTGACAAACCACAACACACTGCAACCAACAGCATCCAATCACCAACCAGCCAACAAGAGCGACCCTGGCGCTCAGGGCCCTGGGATTTATATATCCTCTAAAAAGTTCCCAGAATTCCAAACATCATACACTCACGGAAACGATCTGCAGCTGGCAAAACTAGTCCCCTGCTAGAGCAAGAGGTAAACCATAGTCAGTTGCTGCGAAACAGCCCCATATTCCCACAGCTGGGATTAAAACAAAAACATATTCCCATAACACTTCTGCATCTTAAAAAAAAAAAAAAAAACAAAACAAAACCAAAAACAGAATTACAAAATCCTCACTACACTGATCCTTGAGATAAAATAACAGTACCTACCAAAAAGGTCTTTGCTTAAGGGTTAAATAAAATACATACTCAAGTGCACATAATAAAAGCATTCTGTAAATTTTAACTCATTACTTTGGTGTTGCTTTAAACAGTGGTGTTTATTACTTTCCTCATTCTAATTTGTAACTTAACCACAGTTTCTAGAGAGCCCTGAAGTCAGAGCTCATGGCTTTCTCTGCTGTGACTCCAGCATGACAGCAGAATGCTCTAATGCAGGAGTTCTCAATCCATGGGGTGAGACCCCTTTGGGAATCAAACAACCCTTTCACAGGGGTCACATATTAGATATCCTGCATATCAGATATTCACATTACAATTCATACCAGTAGCAAAATTACAATTATGAAGTAGCAATGAAATAATTTTTCAGTTGGGGGTCACCACAACATAAGCCTCTATCAGAGGGTAGCATGTTAAGAAGGTTGGGGACCACTTCTCTAACGCTTCTCCTCTTTGCCCGGCGTTTATGATCTTGGACTGTCAAACTGTTGGCAACACCTCTTCTTTGCTATCTGGCTTTTCACACACAAGGACTGTGGGATTGTGTTGCTACTTTTCAGTGTAGAAAATCCAGCAGGTGGTAGCTACAGATTCCCAGCATCACTGCAGCCTTCTATTCAGAAGAGAAAGATGAATGAATTTAGCTAACATTTTTATAGTATATTTTAAATGGATGTGCCTTAAATGGCTTTTATATCATAAGCTCAACATTTATTCTTGTGTTCTGGTTTGCCCCGAGTATTTGTCAATTAGTTACTTACAAGTGATTTATACTTTTGTTAGTTTAACCTTAGACTTGGAAATAAACCATATGCAATGGCAAGGCATGGTAGCACGGACCTATGATCCCAGCACTCCAGAAAGCAGAGGCAGGGGGATCTCGGTGAGTTTGAGGCCAGCCTGGTCAACAGAATGAGTGCCAGGACATCCAAAGCTAAACAGAGAAACCCTGTCTCAAAAACTTAAAAAAAAAAAACTGCAATGAACTTAAGGGGCATCTGACACATTATAACAAAACTATCATGGGTTTTGAATTAAGAACCCCTTAGTGGGTTTTAGATTTTTATTTATTTATTATTATGACTGTTATTATTTGTGTAAAGACACATGTGGAGGCCAGAGGGCTACTCTGTGAAATCTATTGTCTCATTTTACAGGCGTTCCGGGGATCACACCGGTCGCCAGACTTGCTTGGCAAACACCAGTTTTACCAGTTTACCCTTTTTGTCTTCTTCAAGTCAGGCTGAGCTGCCCCTGGGTGTTTTTCCCCTTGGGGTGGACTTAAGCTTGGCTTCCTCCCAACACTGACAGAGATGAGAGGCCTAGGAGGGGATGTGGTATCCTCTGATCAGTTCACAGAGCATATGTGTTCATTAGCGTCAGGGGCCTTGGCTCAGGGATCTTTAGGCTGGAGGCTCTTGTATGGGGCTGGAGGAGAATCAAAGTTAAGATGGGCTCAATCCCACCCCTCAGGAGGTTAGGGTTAAAATAAGGAACCCACCTTAATCCCTTGTTATGAAAAGCAACAGGGCGAGGAGCCGCACAAGAGCACCTTGCCAAAGCACCGACCTGCTGCAAGTACTGGATAGCCCTCTCGTGGTTCTTCCTCAGTTGCTCAATCTGGGCGATTTCTTCGTACAAGCCAATCAGATCTGTTGTGTCATGACCCTTGGCAACGATGACATTGCCAATTGCTTTCTCAAAGTATGCCAGAGCTAGGTTCATCTTGTGCATGGCCAAGGAGGCTCTATTAAAAAAAAAAAAAAAAAAGAGTGAAGGTGCAAAGTCACGCAGAGATCACTCAATCTGCAGACACATAAGGAATTCATCCCAAGAAATAAAGAATTTATCTTCATAGGCCAATCATCTGGACAGCTGGCTCAAAACCCAGCCTTGCTATAAATAAATTCCAATTTATCCTGAATCTTGCCCACAAGATGCCACAGACCAGCACCATTTGCTTAACCCATGACTATGTTCCATTCTTGTACAATTTTTATAAAAACACAAATGGAAAAATGTCACCCAGAAACTCCCAAGATGGGATGTTTTACTCATAAGCACGGACTGTGGATCTTGTAATGGCAGTAACAGTTTTCAGTGAAGGTAGGGTAAGGCACCAGCTCTAAAGACTCATCAAAAGCTGAAGCTGATAGTCTGCATCTGTGTGAGGCTTAAGGTCCACACATGTGTAACGTGTGATTGGTTTATATGTGAGGCTCGTAGCTTGGCAGAACTAGCAATCATGTGAGTCTGTGACTTTGGAATTAGAAGCTGTGCATAAGCATGTCACCCACCTCTTCTGGCTCAGAGCAGACAAGCCTTTATTCCTTCTCAGGGCAGGCTGGAGGCTTCTCACTAGGGTAATAATATCTTGTGCTGCAAAAGTAGACCCCAACAGAGGCGTCTCCAGAATTGTCTTTCTTCATTGCAACAGAAGACACTAAGACCTTGTAACACAGCCTGAGACTACCTATCAGCAAAGAAAAGGTATCTGAAGAGTTCCAGAAAATATAATCTGGCCTAGGAACTGGGGAGCTAAGACTGTAGAAGGCAAGAGGCCCTGAAAGCTGGTACTTCATGATCCCTCCAGCATGGCCACCAAGGAGATCTAGAGAGCTATCAGTATTTAAAAATGGAGGGTGCTGGCTCCTGAGAGCAGGAGGTGAGCTACGGTAGGCTGATGGAACTCAAAGCCCAGAGCAATATGTCTGCCTGAGCACCTAGAGCTACAAACGACTACCAGTTATGGCTTAAAGCCTCTGGGTTCGTAAGCCCCCAAAACTCTTGGCTAAATAGGGAGGCCCACCCCTGTGTCTCTAAGGCAGAAGCAGAAGGAGCAAGGTAAGTTTGAGGAAAGCCTAGGTGACAGAGTTGAGATCTTGTCTCAATGAAAGACAACTCGGGGTTGCCTATTTGTGACTAGCACCTGAAGAGAGCAAGAGGCCTGTCAGGCAGCCATTTCTGAAAGGCTTATCTCCAGGGGTGAGTGATGAAGAGCTCTGATAGGCCATCTAACCATTCTTTGAAACAATAACCTCTTCCATCAAGCAGACAAATATTTCTTTTGACCAAAAAGCATTCTTCTTGTTCTTTGGACATTAGGGATGGCTCCCATCGAGAGTTCTGAGAGAGATGTTAGCAAACTGTCTTGCCTTATTGTCTCTCCCCTTCAAAGGGAAAAGGCATCACTAGATATTTGTCTTTGCTAGACATTTGAAGCATATCAAACATAACAGCAAGGGGCAGAAAAGGAGCTATGAATTCAGATGTTTCAATGAGAAGCCAAGCTCTGCAACTGGCTCTGTCACCTTCAGTTAATGCTTCGGTGCCTTATTTCCTTCTCTATAAAATAAAACCACTAAGAACACCTACCCTTATAGGTTACAGGAAGGACTGAATGAAATAAGATCTCAGAGCAGGGTGTGGTGCGTTAGACCTGGAAGGCTTCCTAAGAGCACGCACATAGATACTCAAAGACTGTGGGAAGGAGCAAAATAAGCACTAGACTTGATCATGACAGGGAACACAGTGTTGTTTCCCATCAGGCAGAAACATGTGAGTGCCGCCCTCCATGACAGCAGGAGACACTCACCAGATTCTAGCCATGGCCCTGTGGACTTGAGTCAACAGTCTGATTTTGTTCTGAACATTAAACATGTCCCCACCATGCCACATTTGACTTCTAGAGTCAGGACTGTTTAGAGGAGGCAGATGTGACACACGTGTTTCTGTACTTACCATTTGGTTGTCTGCCCTATCGTGCCAAGTACTTATAGTTTTTGGAAAGGGAGTTCTTTCAGGGATGGGAAGAGATTTGAAAAATCTGTGGAAGGGTAAACTTCGATTACTTCTTTTCCTTGATAATCTGATGGGCCCACTTTCCTTTTCTAAATACTCGATTCTCAGAGGATCCTTAACTCAACTCAAAACAATTTTCAGTCTTGTTCTGGCTTGAACAAATGAACTTTGTTTTTATACAGAACAGAGCTTTCCTTTAAAATGCACGTCTGTGCATAGCTCTGACACTCGAATTAAATGCCTCCTTACATGTTCTTTCCCTGTCTGTTAAGATGCCATGTTTTATGATAAAGGTAAGGGGCAACTCAGAAAAATAATTAATCCCAAAGTAAATGTGAGAGGGTTACTATAATGAAGGGGCACGTTCAGATCACAGGTCTATGTTATGAGCTAAGTTGCCTCACCCTGGTGCTTCTCAGCCTTCCTGATGCTAAGACCCTTTAGTGCACTTCCTCATGCTGTGGTGACCCCAACCATAAAATTACCTCATTGCTACTTCATAACTGTAATTTGTGACTGTTATGAACCATGATGTAAATATCTAACATGCAAGATATCTGATATATGACCCCCCCAAAGGGGTCACAACCCACAGGTTGAGAACCATGGCCTTAGACCAGTTGCTTAGGCAGTTTAGTCTCCCTGCCACTCCTCCAAGGGAATTACAACAGTCCTGACCAGCCCTACGGTGGCTGTGAGGACTAAGCGGGGCAGCACATAATAAGTTCACAGAACCCCCAGTTGAAAAATATGACCTCTTTTATTATTAGTTGACCGCTGGGCTTTTTAGCTCCAAACACCTCCCCTCTTTTATCAGGCCAAACAGAATGAACCCCAGACCCTATTCACAAAAGTTTCTGCTTTCGGGAGCTAGATCTTACCTGCCCAAAGCAATGGTTAGATCTTCATCTGAGACTTGGACCCCACAAATGGCTGCCTCACTTAACTCTTTCAGTTCCTTCATATTTCTCTCTGCTTTCTGTAGGTGATTATAGGCATGTTTGCCAGTGAAACAGTCAAGGGAAATGCCCAGTACACTAACTGCCACTATACAGAGACAACAGTCTATAAGCTAACAAAGGGGACTCTTGGGAAAACAAAACAGTGTTTGAAAGTGGGTATTTAACTGTGTCCTCTATTCTCCCCATGTACGCCATTAAGAAAGGAGACTTCTCCGGAAAAAAACCAAGGCTTTGGGTTTCCTGTGGTAGCTGCCTGCACCAGGTCTGGAGTGGTGAGAGTCTGCAGGAACAAACGGAAACTGTAAATTACACTAGATTTCCTTTAGAGACACCGACTCCCCAACAACAGTTATTCATTTTTACCAAATTGTTTCATAGCAATGGGACAAGAGATGAACTAATTATGCTGAAAGGGACTTTTTGGGTCATTTAGAAAATCCAAGAAAAGCAGATCTGGGGCCAGGGACAAACAGCAGGAAAGAAAAGCCCCTTAATTCCCAAACATCCTTTTATTTCCCAGATTTTAACCTTTCCCCACTGAGGGTGTAACAGCGGAAGACAACATATCAGATGTAGCAAGCTGACCACAGAACCAATAGAGAGTAGGGTGTGAGGAGTGGGAGAGACCGGGGCTGCTGAGCTCAGAACGCTCAGGGTTACTTAGGAACTGTGCTCCTCTCCACACCATCCAAAGATCCAAACCACAAGTTTCTTGAGGATAGACACTGACACACCACTTTGCTCTCTGGCATCCTGCAAGGCCTGTGTGGCAAGAGCTTGTATACTAGTGTGATACTACTGAGAGATGGCCTTGAGGGATACCATGGGATTCCAGCACCTTCCTCTTTGTTAGTCATCTCCTCCCTGGCTATGAGGTACGTGTGTGCACTTCACCAGACACTCCTGTCATGACTCTCTGGCCTGCTACAGGCTCAAAAAGCAGAGGTGCCAACAAATCTTGAACTAGAGATTCTATAAATAATAAACTGAGTATCTCAGGTGATACAGGCATATACCAAGGTCCCTTTCTGGAGCTCTGGAGAACTTCATCATCCCATTTGCTTGACTTCTGTTTTCACAGGTAATATTCTCAATAGCATTAAAAACCAATTGGATGATCAAGACTCCATTAAACCAGGGGGCTCTGCTGTACACTATAGTTGCCTTTGGCTTTCAAGCATGCCAAGGAACAGAAGTACCCCAGTCCCAGGAAATCAGAATCTCCAGGGAGGAAGCCATCTAGCACTTGTTGGTGAAGTTCCCCAGGGAATTATAATGCTATTTTGCTAAAGTGTGCCTTAAGTCACCTCGCATCCTCTCCAGTCCTACACTGCTACCATGACTACCTCTTATGTTTTCATCGTGAATGCTGACTCTCAGTGTTCCATGAAAAGCCCACCAGATCTGAATGTCCCAAGTGCCTATTAGTGATGTACCTTCCATGCCTCAACTCCGGGTTTATAAGACCAGACACAAAAATGAAATGCAGGCCTTTTTAGGTGGGCAAGCACCTTATGGAGGGCCTAGACATTGGAACACAGCTACCAGGAGCCACTTCTGTTTTCTACCCTCCCATGTGGCACGTGGCCTGTAACCCTGGTCACCAGACACACTTGGGGAAGAAAGGATATTGGTTTTGTAGGAGCCAGGCGGTCCCCAGGGTATAGTACAGCATGACCAGAGCTTGCAGGATTCCCTCTTTCTCCGTGTCCGAGGTCGTGCTTCGCTTCCAGGCCAGCAGCGTGCTCTTGGCGGTCTGGGCATGTTTCTTGGCCTGAGCTGGGAGGCCTGAGGAAGTCAGAGAGGGGATATGTCAAGAAAGAAAGACATTACCTAAGGCAGGTCCCAGTCCAAGGCATTCCTGAAAAGGCAACAGGTCTACAGTGTGGTTGTCAGATACCCGTCCAGTTGTGAAGCGCAGCACTGGACATCATTATACAGATCAGTTTTCAATCTAAACCAGGCCTGGTCAGCAGGGATCTCTAGAGCAGGTCCAGGAAGCCCTACTTTGAATTCCGTAAACAGTCTTTATGTAATCTTCCTGGCATTGATCTGTGGACATCAGCTTGAAAAATCACTAACTGACAGGGATGGGGGCTGAGTAACCCTTCACAATTCCACTGCAAATGTCACGTGACCTTTTCAACGTGCAAAAGCATCTCCATCTTCCATGTGGCAAATGATATGCATTTCAAAAGCTGCCCCTCACCAGGCACATGGGAGACACACAGGGCTAGCTTTCAGCTTTCTGGAAAATACATTTTATAAATGCAAGGGTTTAGGAATGTAATTATTTCCATCTGATACTTCTTTTTGTCCAATCCAAAAATGAAGCTGGTCATAATAATTGGTCACAAGCACACACAAGAATTCAATGTCTAAGTGCAGTGAGGCCCCTCACTGGGAAGACACAGGGCATGCCAAACCCCAGCAAGACAGAACTGGTGGAGCTTTCCTCTGCTACAAAAACTGTCATGTTCCTGATAATTTATCTAAACAATCTGTGCAGTTAACAACAGAGGTAGAAGGGTAGTCTAGAGAATACTTCCTATTGGACTGCTGCCTCATTATCAAGCCTAACTCACGCCTTCCCCATTTCCTGATGAGAAAAGAAAAAGGCCAGATACCACCCTGTTCTCTTCCACTCTGCTGAAAGCAAGGAGCTGTGCTCAGGCTTCACACTCTCTGCTGGCATCTGGGGCTGGTAAACATAACCATCCCTGCCAAGTCGGCTTCTTGTGCCCCTAGTCCCCACCTCACACCACTGACTCATTACTAAAAAGTTGCTTTGCCTTTGGCCTTGGAGCCTAGTGTCACTGCTTGGGTTCAACTTCATTTTCAACAAAGGTAATTTGAAAGGGCCAGCCTTTTGTGTCCAATGCTCTAAGTGTGCAGGACCTCCTTAGTGAATTACAGTGAAAGGAATAAAGTCTTCCCTGGACCGGCTCTATGCCTGACTCTGAAGCCAGCTAGTCCCTGAAGAGCTTAACTGAAGAGAGAAGCCGGCTCTGAAGAGAGGGCTTGGCTCTAAGTCAGCAGACTGATGTGGCTCTCAAACTTCCCTGGACAAATTCCTGGGCCTCCCTGTCAGCTTCCAGTAGTTTCTGGTTTACAAGCAGTGGGATGAGATGCACACTTATAACAGCAACAATGTTTCCAATGGTGACCAAAAATTCTCCTAGGTGAAAATAATCCAGGGTGTCTGAGGCCCACACTTGGAGATATACACACACACAGAGAGAGGGAGAGAGAGGGTGGGAGAGAGAGAGAGAGAGAGAGAGAGAGAGAGAGAGAGAGAGAGAGAGAGAGAGAGAGAGAGACAGAGACAGACAGAGACAGAGACAGAGACAGAGACAGAGAAGAGAGACAGAGACACAGAGACAGAGAGGAGAGAGAGACAGAGACAGAGAGAGAGAGAGAATGTTCTTTTCTTGCTACATTCATTGGGAGGATTGATGAGAAAAGGGCCACATGCTTCCTGAAGCCTCTCTTACTGAGGCCACAGTCTCATCCCTGGGGGAGGAACCCTCAAGGCCTAACCATCTCTTATTGGCTCCACCTCTTAATACTTTCACATTGGTAACACCTGAATTTTAGAGAGGGCAAAGCAGACGCTAAGCTGAGGTGACTGCATCTCGCTTGTCAGGTGCCTGGAGATGCTCAGCATCAATTAATAAACTCTGAAAGTGAGACATTAGGGGCTGGTGTTGGTGTCTTAAAACCAGAGATAATAAAATAGGAAGCCAAGAATCTCTATCAAATAGATTGTTTTCCAAAACCAGGAAGAAGCGTGAACATGGAAGAGTTACTAACATCCCCATATCTTCATAGCCTTCTTCCTGGGTGGGTAAATTTGGAAGTGAAACAACTAGAAACCTGCCCTGAAGCATCCCCAGAGCTTCAAAGGCCGAATTCCGCTCCCCCAGCCAAATTACGCCCCCCCCCCAAACCCAGTGCCTGGCCTGCCTATGATGGCTTTGAGAGGAACTCTCCTCCATCAGGCTCACCTGCTAATGCATTATACAGTTGTCAGCACACTCCTGTGTTCCCACTGCAAACAATGAATTGACAACCAGTGGGCTTAAGTGAACTGAGTGTAGTTTGGAACCGGCACACTTTTAAGTAAGCACTGAAGGGAAAAGCACTGCTTTCACATCCTCTCCAGTCTGGGTAGGATACGTGCACTGCTGTGGGTAGGGTGCATGCACTGCTGTGGGTAGGGTGCATGCACTGCTGTGGGTAGGGTGCATGCACTGCTGTGGGTAGGGTGCATGCACTGCTGTGGGTAGGGTGCATGCACTGCTGTGGGTAGGGTGCCTGCACTGCTGTGGGTAGGGTGCATGCACTGCTGTGGGTAGGGTGCCTGCACTGCTGTGGGTAGGGTGCATGCACTGCTGTGGGTAGGGTGCATGCACTGCTGTGGGTAGGGTGCATGCACTGCTGTGGGTATGGTACCTGCACTGCTGTGGGCATGTGAGGTGTCATAATGCATCAAGGGACCAACACTTCTTTTCTGTTGTTAGCTTGTTTCTTTTCCCTGTCTTATAACTAATTTTAGTATTACACATATTAATAATGTTGAACCTAATTTGTAATAAATGAAATGAATGGAGAGCACCCAAGCACTTTTAATGAAAGAGGAACTAACGCTGAAGACTTTCAAGACCACTGACTGCTATGGAGAAACGTATTCTAACCTTTTCAAGTATGAAAGAGCTCTGTTTTTGTCTCAAGTATTCACACAGTTCTCCTGTTTACTGATGGCAATTATTCTTATGGCACATACTACTGGAGAAAGTGCATGATAAAATGTCCTCCAATGTCACTATCAGTGACACTTTGAAATTAATTTGCATTCTATTAATTGAAATAAATACTTCTGTTCACATAAAGAAAAGTCTGTGTATATGCACATGAGACTTATTACTGGATCTTTCTATGAAGGATGTCACGGGTGTGCCATCATCTCCATGTCTTTAATCCTAGTGGTTGCCCAATCCTTTATCTGCTCTCCAAGGCCAGGGACATCACCACCATTACCACCCCCCTGCACTTATGGTGCATAAATGAGGTATAAATCAAAGTGGCATCAAAACCTGCAAAATAGATTTAAAGGTGTCCACTGCACATCTTAATTATTTTTGTGGTAGTGTGGTCAGATGTTTCTGATGTTTTTCTCTTTCCTCCTCCTCTCCCTCCCCCTCTCTTCTCCCCAATCTCTCCTTCCCTCCCTCTCCTTCTCCTTCTCCTCCCTCTCCCTCTCCTCCTTCTGCTCCCTCTTCTCCCTCTCCTCCCCCTCCTTGCTCTGTTTTTTTTTTTTTTTTTTTTGAGACAAGCTTTCTCTGTGTAAACTACTCTTCAGACTCTCTCTGTAGACCATGCTGGCCTTGAACTCAGGGATCTGCCTGCCTCTACCCACCAGGTGCTGGATTAAGGGTTTGTGCTACCATGCCCAGCCTCTGATGTCGCTTGACGTGACTCAGGCCAGAGGACATCTGTTCAGAGAAACCCAGTATTTTGAGATCACTATTGTCACTTGAAAGCAGTCACTTTTGGACACCCTTTATGTTTAAGAAGTTACGTGGAACAAGGGACCAAGGTCAAGGGTCAGAGTTCCTAGAAATAAGTCCTGGCATGGCCACATACTTGTAGTCTTGAATTACAAGTTTACTTGTGCCTCAAGAGTCATCTTCCTAAAAGATGCTAATGAAAACACCTTCCATCTTATTTTGATCTCACAGATAAATTTAAGCCATGAGAAAGGATTAGATGGTGCTAGAATAGCCTGGAAGCCTATTAACCACTATTATTCTCAGAGTCAGTTTCCCTTGTTGAGTAACGTAGCACATCTGCCTTAAGTTTGAGAATTTTTCATGGTTCTGCGTTTAGACTCTCTCGAATGCAAACTGACTTTAAGCTGCAGTTAGGCTTCCTGCAGGCTAGGTCATCTGTGGGAGTGCTTTTTGGCTTTGCTTTAAATCACCTTCAGTTGGGTCTGTACCAGGTTTTGTTTTGCTTTTTCTAATTAGAGAAAACGGAGCTTATTACTTTTCCTTTTTCTGGTTTTGTAGCACTTACAACAGAGCTATGAATAACTGGACAGTTCCCAATTACAACAAGCTAGCTGATTAATTTACTGTCTCATTAATAATAAATAAAATAGCAGGAAACTGCTTGTCCACATACCGCATGCTCCTTCCTGCACACTTGGCAATAGCGCATCATCTAGTGCCAAACTACCCTGGTGTTCTCGGCCTGCCTTGCCTCAGCTGCTGTGTCATCAAGCTCCTTGGAATTACTCCTGGGGCAGCTGGAAGCAGTTCTGCTTCTGGCATCCTTTATCTCATCAAGCAACAGCCACCTACATGTTCTGCTTAACAAAGGGCTTGTACTCCCTCGTGGACCCCATCCCATCCTTTAGTCCTTTGGATGACTGAACAGGGTTTCACTCTGTAGCCCAAAATGGCTTTGATCTAGTGATCCTCTTGCCTCAGTCTCCCAAGGGTTGGGACCACAGTTACGCATCACCCCATCCAGTTACTCCATTTTAAAAAAATCCTTCCTGTGGTGGTTTGAATAAGAATGGCCCCTACAATGTCATATATTTGAATGCTTGGTCTTCAGGGAGTGGCACTACTTGAGAGGGATGAAGAGGTGTGGCCTTGTTGGAGGAAGTGTGTCACTAGAGCTAGGCTTCAAATGCGCAAGCCAGTCCCAGCATCTCTCTCTTTCTATGGCCCATGGATCCAGATGTAACCTCTCAGCTACTTCTCCAGCACCATGTCTGCCTGCATGCCACCAAGCTCCCTGCCATGATGACAAGTGAACTAAACCTCTGAAACTGTAAGCCAGCCCCAATTAAATACTTTAATATAAAAGTTGCCATGGTTATAGAGTCTCTCCACAGCAATTAGGACACTAAGGCACTTCCAATACTCTTTCCCAACTTGTTCCCTCCTCCCTGCCTAAAATATTAGTGTATCTTTCTTTTAGAAAAGAAGGTGTCTTTTTTTTTTTTTTTGACATTTTAGCTATCTTTTCTTTCTCCTTCAATATATATAGTATATACAGCATGTGGTCCAGTTAGGATGGTGGCACAGCTGTCATTTCAGCACTGAGGCAGGAGGATTATGAGTTTGAGACTAACCTGGTCTATAAAATGAAGCACTGTCTCAAAACCATTCAAACTAAACCAAAACAAGAGAATGTACAGTGTAAGCACTGGTTCCTGTTCCTTGAACTTGTCCCTGGAGTCTGTCTTCTGCTGTGACCACAGGAATAACTGTTCTAAGGTTTCCAAAGTCCTGCCACCATACATCACAAATCACAGTTTCTAGACCTCACCTGGCTGCAGCCTTGGATACCCTTATCTACTTGATCCTTTCTAACCGATTCTTTGCTGAGTATTTCCCAAGCTCCTTTGCTCCCATTCATTAACATGTCCATTTTTAAGTCTTTCTGCATATTCCTCTTCTCTTTGCATCTTGGAAATTTGATGGACTCCTGTAATTACAACCCTACTATTGTCAATGTTTGTAACATCCACACCTCCTGTCTAGTCTTAGTCTCAAAGTGCCCTTATGCTTAGGATTTTCCTTTTTGACCCGCTCATTTTGTTCTCTATTGCAATTCAACATCAACACACCAAAGCCTGCACCCAGCCAGGCCTGGTAGTGCATGCTGTCAATGCCACCAGGGAGAGGCAGGCAGATCTCTGTGAGTCTGAGGCCAGCCAGGGCTACACAGTGAGAACTGCTGTAGAAAGCAAACAAACAATAACAAAACCCTCCTACACAATAATTCCAGTTCTCCTTTCATGACCTACTCATCAGCAAAAACTGCATCTTTGGGGTCAAGGTCATCTTGGGGAATTCACCTTTTCTTTTGGGTGGGTAGGGAGACAGGGTGTCATGTAGCCCAGGCTGGCCTTGAACTTGCTCTGTGGTTTGGCTTCTAGTGTCTGATCCTACTGCTGCTCCAGCTCCATGCCTGCTATAGGTGTCAAGCGCAGGCTGTTGTGCCCTCTGTGCAATGATCATTTTACGATAGATTATTTATTCCTATGACTGAAAAGCTAAAATCATGCCAGCCCTGGGAGGTGGAGACAGAACTTCATTTCATCCTCAACTACCTAGTAAGTTGGAGACTAGCCTGGGCTATATACAACACAACATCTTAAAGAAAAAGTTAAAGGTACATGAAGTAGCAAACATTGATCCTCTCATTTCCGATCTGGTTTACTATCATCACCCACACCCTCTTTTTTGTATAGTTTGTCTATTCCTCTCTTACTTATGAGGAAGAACTGAATTCTATTGGTGTCTTTCACTACACTTCTCTTTTCCCTAATGATGCATTCAGATGTTTCCCCATAGCAGATAGCAGTCCTTCATGCTCTTTAATAACTCATACCCCCTTTGAGTGTACACTCTTGTTCTCCATTGATGAATTCTTTGTTGTTTCTAATATTTCAGTGCCATAACCAACCTTCAGAGAATAGCCTTATCTCTATGTTACTGAAAGTACTTAGAAAAGATTCATGGGAGTGGGACTTGCTTTTAAAATCATCTTTTCTTCACAGATTCCGAATCCTTACTTTTTTACCCATTCATTCTAGGTTTCCCCTTAATATTAGATTCCATAACTTAGAAAGCTTCCATTCAACTGTCACTGTGATATTAGTTCTGCTAAAGGAATACTTTGGTGTACTCATCCGCCTCTGGAAAATCTTCAGCAGCCATGCCTGCGTACTACATCAGCCCAAAGTTCTCGGCCCATGTTTAAAAACCATGTTGTTATCTGCCCAGCACAGCCTCCTTTCCAGTTCACCTTCCTGGCCCAATCATGACTAGATAGGGTATTTCCTGCTGCCTGAACAGATGCTGCACATCACTCCCTTAAGCCTTCACCTCTGCCCTGGTCTTTCATTGGAATAGTACCACTCACAACTTGCTTTCTTCTGCCGACCACACCCTATTCATTTCCATCAGTCTTTCTTGAATTCACATATGCATACACACCATCTACTGTGTGCTGCCTAAGCCAGGAGTGACTTCACTCAACCTTTCCAAGAGCTTTTATTTACATTAATTATAGAACACTGACCTTAAATGCCTGCTATCATAGGTCTATGGGTTGCTTACTTCACAATAAAGTGTTCTAAGTTCTTTGAGAGTGTCTACATTAGATTTTCTGTGTGCTCTTGCTGGTAGTTATTTTGTATGTAAAAAGATTCTCACAAAATATTTACTAAATGACTGTTTATTGAGAGAAGTCAGCCTTTGGGGTTGATACCCATATTCCAAGGCAGGAAAGGACACAAAGGGAAATGAAGAAAGCTGGTCCGAACTCTGTAAACCATGTGCATGTGCAGACAGGCCTGAACACACACATGGATGCTCCTTCCTTCCCCACAGCAGGATGATTCATTTATTCTGTCTATCTGTCCATTTTAAAAGCAGTTACAGGAGTATTGGCCACAGAAGTAAATCTCAGAGGGTCTGTTATCCCTCTCTGCCGTTGAAAGCTTTGTTGTTCTAGTCCATGGGGCAAACACTAGAAAAATCCTGAGGGAGAGACTGGGTAAAGACTACAACTGAAATCTGAGGCATGAGGCTACTCTCAAAGAAAGGTCAAAATCAATGTATTCTAGAGAAAGTCTAGGTTAGGTGTCAGGAACTCAAGTTTCAAGTCTAGGTACTTCTAACTAGAAACGAACACAAAACACTCCCCTTTACAGAGTTTTCTCTTCTAACTTCTTATCCCAAGTGTAGTTTTTCACTCAAGTAGGAAGAATTGTGAATTTCAAAGAAAAGGCTGTTGGCACAGCTTTGAATTGAGTTGGAAAGGTAAACTCCAAGTCAGTTTGTGGTTGACCATGCAAAGGGACATGGGACAAGTTTCTCATGCAGCCTGACCATGGTTATCATCTACCCTCATGATAACAAACAAACAGGCTCTGGCTTTATGCTAAGGTCACACAGATCTTCCCACTTCCTGCTGCCCATGTCCTCAAATCTGAATTCCAGCCAAAGTCTTGTGGGGAGTGACTGTGAACCGGGGCTTTCCCAGGGCCTAGACAGAGTTCTTACCCACAACAGGGACCCCATTTCCCACTCCATCAGGTCTCCAGCCTTGTCCTTACTTGACCTCTGATTCCCAACTGCCACTGCTGAGTGTCCTGTAACTTGCAGGACAGAGCGCTTCCTTCCATTTTCTGTTCTCCCTCCTTTCCTGCTGGGCATTCCCAGCCCTCCTGCTTTCTGCTCTTATGACCTCTGCCCTCTTTCATCCTCCTTTTATATATAGTTTTTTTCCTGATCAAACTGTCCAATCACGTGGCTTCAGTTCGCTTCTCTGAACTGATCACCCCACACTTATGCGCTCCTGACTGTAGATCTGCGTTTCAGTGGGCAGCCATTCTGTTTGCTTTCTGTTGCTGGGTAAATATCCTAGCCAGGAGCACCACAAGGAGGAAAGCTGCACTTGGTTTTCAGCAAGGACTCTCACCCGCTGGGGCTGCAGAGAGCCTAGAATGTTCTGGGTAAGGTCTTTCATATAGAATACCCACTTCTCTGCTCCTGCTCACCCTTATTCCAGAAACACCCCAATCTGTGGAGGATACCTATTGAGCCCTCACTGAGAATCTCTGCAATCCAAGCTTTTACTCAGGTTTCAGTTTTAGCGAATAGATTCCAGCTTGCACCCCTGAACCAGAACAAGGTACTTGTACAGGGTTTCTCTGTGTAGTCCCTGCTATCCTGGAACTCAATCTGTAAACCATCCAGAATAGACCAGGTAGCCTCAGAGATCTACCTGCCTTTGCTTCCCGAGTGTTGGGATTAAAGGCATGTGCCACCACTGCCCAGCAGTTTTCAAGGGATTTATGAGGACTAAAAAAATACTACCGTGGCACATAGTGAACACTCAAGAACTACTGCCATCATCATCATCTTTATTACTATGGTATACCGTCTCCTTTGCCCATGAACTCCCCCTTTTCTAACTTAATGAGGTATGCCATGGAGGTAAGTAGGGGGCCCTCCCAGTCATTCCAGCCCCTGAGGAATGGCTCAAGTTGGCCTCATAGGCTGGCCCACCAAGGCCTGGCTGGGGAAAGCAAATACCTCTCAGTGTCAGGTAACCATAAGCCAGGTTGGCTAAAGCCTGCGCACACTTCCAGTGTTCGTTCCCAAAGATAATCCGAGAAAGAATGAAACTCCGGATCAGCTCCTTGTTTGCTTTGGTACTCTGCAAAAAGTGGAAAGTCATTATAGGGATGGGAGACAGGCTCAGGCCCACTAGAGGGCAGGCGGCAGTGGCATGCTATTCTCGTTGGCATTCTCTCTCATCACACTGCATCTAGTTGGCCCCACTTTATACATATATGCTAACACCAGGCTTTTCTCATTTCTACTGTGAGCCCCTCATCTCTCAGCCACCCCCATCTTTTGTGTGGCTGGACAGTACACCATCCTAACTGCTGCCACTCTTGTTCTCCATACTCTGTCTTCTATCTAATAGCCAGAGAGCTTCGTTTAGCCCTTCATGGAAGACTTTCAGTCCGAATAGAGAGTGAATCACATGGCCTCATCAGCTTCCTGTCTGCCGTCATTGTCAGTCCCACTCAAGCCTATATTCCTCCATGCCCTCACCTTCTATTACACTGACACGATCTTTATTATTTCATCTACTAATATCTCATGGGTGGCTCTAAAAGATGGGAGATTAGAAACAACCACAAGATCACTATCCCCAAATGGTAGCAGTGTTTTTTTTTTTTTTTTTTTTTTAATATCAAATAGTGTCTTAAACCTAATATTTTAAAGTTTGGGGGCATTTTTATTGTGTTTTGCAAGAAAGTCTTACTAAGGCTAACGGTTGCCCTTAAACTTATGATCCTCCTGCCTCTGCCTCCTGAATGCTGAGTGCAACCATGCCCAGGTTATTATTTTTAATTTAAGTACAACTGCTTTATAAATATGGTATGACCCTCTATCAGAAGATGATATTTGCTTGTCTTGTTTCATGCTCACATGCATACATAGTTCAGTTCGTAAAAGAGTGTAAGGGATAACTTCCTAAATATCCACCAGTGCTCCTCCATATGTTGCCTGGAATGCTTCTCTGAAATGAAATTCCTCATGACTGGTGAGATGGATAAGTAGAGAAAGGCACTTGCTGCCTAAAAATGCCTAGGGACCTAAGGTTCAAACCCTGGGTCCCACGTAAGAGTGGAAAGAGAGAACTGATTCTACAAGGTTGTTCTCTGTCTCTATATGTGCACCGTGACGCATGCACATGCGCATGCACACATAAAATCACAAGTAATAATAAATTAAAAAGTAAAATTTCTCCATCTGCATTTTGGGCTAAAACATAATACAGTTTATAATGGAAAGGCAGAGTACAGGATCATTTTTTTCCCTTTGCCCATAAACTTTCTGAGATATCCTGTCTCAATGTTGTGTAAACATTGCTCTCCAGTTGTTTCCTGATACATCAATAAAGATGCTTAGCAGCCAATGACTGAGCAGGAGAAAGAATAGAGCTGGACTTCCTGCCAGCCAAAGGAGGAGAATGGAGAAAGAATCTAGTCTACATAGTGAGTTCCAGAAAGCCCGAGCTATAGGGTGAGACAGTCTCAAAAGAGAGACAGAGAGAAGTTTATCCTTCTCAGTCACCATTACAGGTCTGTGCACAGTGGAGGTATAGTCTCAGCAACCAGTGAACAGGTCATCTCGTATAATAAGGACAAAGGAGAGTAAGGGAAAGAGCTCAGCAGAAGGTTCTAGAGATGGTGAAGTACATGTGTCAGGTGACTTCACATAGTCATCCAGTGGTGACGGTGATCAACAAACACAGACATCAATTTCCAGGGGAAATGAAATCGCACTTTGAGGGATCAAAGGCTGGGTTTGTAGCCTGGTGTGATGTTTGCTGGCTACATGTTGCTTTGGGGAAGGTCACCCAGATCCCAGCTTCCTTTCCTAAAATTGGAAGCCTACACCATCTACTTAAAGGGATAGTGTAAGAAAATAATTAGTTCATGTCCACATGATCCAACGTTCTTAAAAGTTATCTAATTATATCCCATTTAAAATATAGAAACACTTCATATAGGTCCACAGACTACCTCCTCTTCACCACTACATTTCCTGTCTTACCCAGGACTTCATCTGCTTCTAACAATGCACGCCATAGGCAAGGGACATTTCCCAACACTTCAGAAATATACAGTCCGAATTTTGGAGAGTTCTTGTGGGCTAACCGTAGCAAACACTATGTTCTATTTTGAGTATAAAACAAAACAAGAGAACTCCCAGGAGCTCTGAATTGGGCTGGCTGGCCCTTAACTATATGGATCACCCTTACATTTCTTATATGGATCTTGCCCTAGGGGAGAAAACAACCTGTGTGGGCTTTAGAGGCCACCCCTCCACTGTTGCTCACAGTAGTATCCTGTCCTTCAGGGCTGTGACTATTGGGCTGAATGAGACTTAACTCTTAAGACATGAATATTTCTACTATCTAAACTGGCCAAGGACTTTCAAACCTTAAAAACCCTACTTGCTATGCTGGTTAGTCCTTTTTGTCACCTTGACACAAACCTTGAGTCACCTGGGAAGAGTGGCTCTCAGGTGAGGACCTCTCAGATTAGACTGGCCTCTTGTGTGTGACTATGGGGCATTTTCTTGATTGCTAATTGATGTAGGAAGGCCCACCCCACTGTGGCAGAAAGCTAGCTAGGCATGAAAGAGAGCAAGCTAAACAGCATCTTTTCTCCATGGTTACTGCCTGTGCCACTGGTTGAGTTCCTGCCTTGACTTCCCTCAGTGATAAGCTCTTACCTGCAAATGGAAAACAAAGAAACCCTTTCCTCTCCAAGTTGCCTTCGGCCATGGTGCTTATCACAGTAACAGAAGCAAAGAGGTACAGTTGCACTGTGTGGAAGATGGCACTTTTTTGTTTACAGAAATGATATTTCCAGAATGCATGTGTGAACTGAGGAAGATCCAAGCTGCGGCTGTTTTCTACTGCAAGTTCTCCGGACAGTTTGCAGAGGCAGGATTATAAACAGCCGTTAGAGGTGTCACCACCGTCTGCTTCGATGGGCCTCCTCAGCCTTCCCTGAGCCCTCTCCCTGCTTTCCTCACAGGTACTTTAGAATCACCTTCCCTTGCCCGAATGGCCAGAAGTCAGAGTACAACCTTATGAGTTGGAAGTCAGCATATGGATCTATCTGTTGACACCTCACAATCTGGGAGCGAGTTGGTGGCTGCGTCCTAATAAAGAAAGCCAATGTGCTGCTCTCTCAAGATCCTAGATTTTGAAAACTTTTGTTTATATACTTGTTCAGAGATCTGGATTCCCAAGTCCTTGACACAGCTTTAGAAATGCATGTACTTTCTTCCCCTGGACACTCAGCTCTGCTGCTTTCTGTCCCTTGTCGTCTGGTTTCTGGTTGGTTTTACTGTGGCCATGGCATCCTGCCTACAGTCAAGCGCCTGCTTGAACTCTGTCATGCTTGGCCTCCTGCTTCACTCTCCTGACCTCTTCTTACCTTGATGTAATGCTTAAGAGACTTTTCAGGCAAGGCTAACCAAACAGCACCTGATATGGTAAACAGTGCAGTTTTAGTTAAATGCTTGGTTGAAAGTTAAAAGCAGGTACTCTCCCGTGAGGAGCTGACAGCAAAGTGGAGACCTGGAGGGTAGACTGGCTTCCCCACTATGCTCCCCCACATACGTTTTCTCTCGGTTATGACACCACACAACAGTCTCCTCATGCGCTTCATTCTAGCGTTGAGGCAAGGTATTGCATATAGGGTCCGCACTGTTGAGTGGCAACCTAACCCCAGTAAAGATCTTGTTCGTTTACCATATTTTCCTGAATGAGCTGGTTGACTTTCTTCTGGCACTGAGCTAGTTTCTCTTTTGGCAGGGACATATAGTCAACAGTCACCCCCTCTTCCTGAACTGTGCTGTCTTCTTCCATCTCATCTGTTTCCTGTTCTGGGATTATGGTTTGCTGTGACCTGTGGGCATAAGAGGAGCATACGTTGGGATTCTCAAAAAAGACAAAGCAGAAGGCTGGGGAGATGGACCTGCTCTCTCAGAAGTTAAATAAAGACACACGATAAACTCACACTGCTCTCAAGACCTAGCACGCAGGGCAGCAATGTGGCAGCTCAAAGTAAATATCTGGTCAGCCTGTCTCTTTGCATTAGAACCACAGCTCCTCTGCTTGTAAACCACATAATCTTAAATAGGCTGTTATTGAAAGGACTTCCCTATAAAGTGGGCTAGAGTGAGCGCCTGCTTAGTGCCATTAGAAGGACTAAAGGAGCTAATACCCATACGTCACTGTACGGTGAGCAGCACTTTGCACACGCACCCTTAACGTTCACTATTGTTACTGCTATTGGATCCAGGACTTCGTTTCTCCATCTTAAAAACATGAGGGTGTTGAGTTAGGATATCTTGAAGATCCTAAAGGTAAGACCCATCTCAAAAACGGCCATGTGTAATTTGTAATTAACCACAGAGAGAGCAGCTTTTGGTAAGAGAGCACCACAGGCTGGGTCTAGGGTAGAGTGAGAAGCGAGTGGCTCCTCTGTTGTGTTAGACATAGAAACCAGTGTGGTAAGAAAGGACCACGCTGAGAATTCCCTGCACACACACCACATACACATTTACACACAGCATAGAAAAGCTCTGGCTGCAAGGCCGACAGCAGCAGTGAAGGGAGCAACTGGAAGTGTTCACGCCGAGAAAAGAGACCATCATATCCTAACATTGCCTGAAAAATGAACCAAGTCAATCTGCAGTAAACAGAATTCTGACACCTTAACAGCAACAACAATTAGTTAGAAATGTCTCCCAGAGAAATCATTTTCCTATTCACAGTGCTTTCTGGGAGTCGAGCCACTGCAAACTTTTGAAAATAAAGCTTGTCTGCCTTAAGCAGTTGTAGTGGCTCATGCCTATAATGCCAGGAGGCTCAAACAGAATAATTGTGAGTCGAGGGCCATTAGGGGCTCCAAAACAAGATCATCTCAAACAACTATCCTTTTTGCACTGATTACTGGGTAATGTGTATTTACTGTTCTTTTAAGAGGGGGAATCGAGGAAGGTAGAACAGGAAAATAAATGTCAAGTGTTATTTTTTACTCCAAGTTTGAAAATTACATAAAATCCACTCGGAGTCTTCTTCCAAATAACATACCTGGAGACAAGCAGGCATGCCAGGTCACGTGGACGGAGGAGCATTTCTTCATGCCAGATGAGCATGCTGTTAGTAAACCACGAGACAGGCTGGTGAGATGAGGTGACTAGAAGGCAGGTGGCAGGCTGGGCTCCTGTCTCTCTGCTAAATGCTAGCCCTTCCTTCAGGACACAGCCTGGACATCTGCTAGGAATCTCTCTCGGAAGCAGTGATTGAAACATTCCACTTCAGCTCATTTTATATATGTGTATAATATGTTCCTTAAGAAGATTCTATGGCGGTGGGTGTCTCTGTGTCTTTCGCAACTCTCTTTATGTTAGTTAAATCCTCCATATTCCTCCTCTACCATGCCCTAAAGCTCTTCTCTGTGGCCCCTGACCAATTTCCTGACCTCTTCGGATATTACAAATGAAATACACATACCTGACAATCTAAAGCTCACATCCACAAATGTAAGAAAACATACGGCATTTGTGTTTTCTGGGTCTGGGCTACCTGACTCAGACTGTTTCCATTTCCATCTGTTTCCATGAGGATGTCATAATTTTACTTTTCTGAAGAATCATCTAACATTCCATTGTGTAAGTGTGCCATATTTTCATTATTCGCTCATCTGCCAGTGGACATCGAAGCTGTTTCCATCCCAACTATTATGAATAGAGCAGCAATGACCATGGATGAGCAGGTATGTCAAGTACGGTATACAGTCCTGTGGGCCTATATGTCCAAGAGAAGTACAGCTGGACCATGTGGTAGGGTGAATTTAAATGGAGTTACCCTGTAATGGGGTAACTATGCCTTTACTAGACACAGCAGGCTAACAAAAAAATCCAGAGCTATGAATGGGCTACTTCTTTTGTAGTTGTTGGTCAGTCAGTGAAGTCCTGTAGATTCCCAAACATTATAGAGAGAGGAGGTGAGCCTGAAGTCTCAACCATAGCTAGTTGCTATTGGCAACTGATGGCTTCTGAGAAAGGGAGTAATTGTCTTTAAAGGTGTCACTCCAGTGGAAGGCTATACACCCAAGAGTCTATGGTCAGTGTGAATTGGACTTGATAGTGTTTTATTGTTTGCTTAAAGACAAAGTTGGGTGGGTAAGGAACGGGGTTGGATAGTATGAAATTCTCTAAGAATGAAAAGACACACTCCAAGAGGGTGCAAAAGTTTTTCCAAATATCTACTAAAATGCAATTTACATTATAGTCTGATTTATTCCTCCCTCTCCAAGTCCCCCTCCGCCCCCCCTCCAAATGCATTTTTTCCTCTGAGAGTCTTGGCCTTTGAGAAGCAAATCCCACTGAGGCCAGGTCTGAATCACATTATTTCTCAAATCCATTCATACCCAAATTAATACCTCTCTTGTTCACAGTAAATTCAAACAATTTGTTCCATAGTGAACAAGAAAGGGTATGAAAAAGAACAAGAGTCTTTAGAATGCTTGGAAATGCCAAGGAGTGGGCAAACCCGTGACAAGAGACTGTAAGTAAGCTCAGAACAGCTAATGGAAAGAACAGTTTTCACTCATTAGGAACTTTTGCTTGAGCTGCTTATTCCATAGACATGGTGTAGACGTTAAATCCATTAATTCATGAAAGAGCTTCCTCGTTGTGGGTATTAAACATTGTAAGCACTGATATTTTTAATTAAGCCTTGAGTGAGATTATGTTGAGACCACGGCAGCAGTCTTCCAACAATAACCTCAAAGAATGACAAGCGAACAATGAGGCCTTTATGGGTGATCTGAGAGCAAAAAGCCCTGAGTTAGCTTTGAACATTCAGCTTAAAAAAAAAAAAAAAAGATTAAAAAAAAAGATGACAATTGAATATGACATTTAGGATATTTCATGACAATTGAGATATCTCAAAGGAGAGTAAAAGGAATAAGCAAACTGATGGAAGCCTTCACAGACTGTGGCTCACTCCATATGTTGAAATCATAAATAGGCATTCTGATTGGTAATGTATTTAAAGACTCAGATTATTTCCAAGATGCTCCATTATGAACTCTACATTTTTAAATGATTTGTTTACTTTTATTTTATGGGTGTTTCTGCCTGTATGTATGTCTGTCCACCTTGTGCATATGGGTGGAGGCAAGAAGAGGGTTTGGATCTCCTGGAGCTGAAGTTCTAGTCAACCAGTAGCTGCCACATGGTGCCAGGAATTGAACTCCAGTTCTTTGGAAGCACGGAGTGTGCTTTTAACTGATGCTCTGTCTCTCCAGCTCCAGAGCTCTACATTCTTAAGAGAACATTTTCAGAGTTCTATAACATTTAACCTTAAGATATTTTATGATGTATTACATAATCTCTCTCCAACAGTCTCAGGTGGCTATTATAAGCCTGAAATATGACTAGTTAGAGTTAAGATGTCCTCAAAAATGTGAAGACAGGCTGAATTTTTATGACTATAAGAAAATTAGTATAAAATACTTAGGAGTTGTACACAATGTTCTAAATATACTGAAATAAAACAGGATTAAAATGAAACATCCCTATTTCTGTTCACTTTTTATTATGGCTATCATAAAAATTTAAATGACACAAGTGGCTGATAGCCATGGTTTCTGCTGTATCTCTTCACAATGGTCTGGTACAAAGCAGTTGTTCCCACCTAAGGCTGATTCTGCCCCTGGGGACACTTGGCAATGTCTGAAGATATTTTTGTTTGTTATAGTCCAGGCAGTGCTACTGGCATCTAGTGGGTAAAGGCAAGGTATGCTTCTAAACCTCCCAAATGAAGAATTACCTAACTCAAAATGTCGAAAGTGCCAAGAGCGAGAGACCTCCGTATAGAGAAGAGGTCAATGGCTAACAGTGGACGACCTGTATTAAATGTAACTAACGGGCTGTGCAGTTTTGAGCAATGCCCATCCTCTCTTTGATTCATAATTACAGCACGGATGCTACAGACAGCACACCACACACAGAACTTGCTCCCTAACGATTACTTATCAGGGTGGAAAGATGCAAAGATGTCTCAGTTGTTAAGAGCACATATTGCTCTTACAGAAGACACAGGTTCAGTTCCCAGAACTCACGTTCAGGTGGTTTACAGTTCTCTAACTCCAGCACCAGGGTACCCGATGCCTCAGCTGGTTTCCACAGGTACCCGATGCCTCAGCTGCCTTCCACAGGTACCCGACACCTCAGCTGCCTTCCACAGGTACCCGACACCTCAGCTGCCTTCCACAGGTACCCGACACCTCAGCTGCCTTCCACAGGTACCCAAGGCCTCCTCTGGCTCCCAGGGGTACCCAAGGCCTCCTCTGGCTCCCAGGGGTACCCAAGGCCTTCTCTGGCTCCCAGGGGTACCCAAGGCCTCCTCTGGCTTCCACAGGTACCCACCTCTCGTCCATGCACATGCCCCCCACACTTGATTTCAAACAGTAAAAATGAGCCTAAAGGTGTTTTTCTTTACCCATTGCTTCTTTAGTTCATGAAACCTTAGGTGTTAACTTTGTTGGGTTCTTCTCACTGGCTTCACTAAAGTTGTTGTAATGTTGCTTTGTTTTTATAAGCTTGAACATTACCATAAATCAGGGGAAAAACCAACCATCAGCCATCTTTCAGAAGTTGTAGACACAAGGGATGTTATTCCATAATATTAACATGCAGCGTAGTGGTGGGCCTTTCTCTTCTCTGGAAGGGCATATGAAGCTTTTCACCCAGGCTCTCCTTAGGGGATGCCCCTCCCTTTCCGGCCAGTGGGCACCATGTCAAGGTGCTGTCAGTACTCACAGGTGGAAGCAGAAGTCCCAGTCGGTGTCAGAGTCGTTGCTGATAGTTGGAATGTGGATGGGCTGGGCTTCCATCTTCCTACCGAGAATCACATGTGATGTCAGCTTTGGGGAAGCTTAGATGCTTGTTCTACTTCCCCTCCTCTTGATGCTACTGACTTTAACTTAAACAGGCTAAATATAAAATCTACAAACAGATTATGCAAACCCATGTTTAGAGACTCCCAAGGGGAATGGAAGGTGTTTATCAGAGTTGTCTTTCTTTTTCATAATTTCTACTCTATATTACATCTTCAAAGTTCTTTTTAAAATACTTAAATATTTAAAAAATATATTTCTTTTTTAAAAGATACATTTATTATGTATACAGTATTCTGCTTGCATGTATGCCTGCAGGCCAGAAGAGGGCACCAGATCTCATTGTAGATGGTTATTAGCCACCATGTGGTTGCTGGGAATTGAACTCAAAATATTTCTTAAAAGACACATTTCCTGGATCATCAAAACTATGGTGACCTATTCAATCCAAATACTGTTTGGCAGGCCTAATGGAACGAGGAATCAAAAAGTAATCAATTTTCAGTATGGCATAAAATACTTTGGTTAATTCTCCCGTTTCCGGGAGCCATGTCACTAAGTAATAGAAAGTTCTAGGTAAGCAGCTAAAATTCACGTGCCTGCTTAGGCTGCTGCTGTTAGCTGTTGATAAAGTGAACGACGTGGGAGGGTGTGGGGAGTGGTTGATAATGACTTTGAAATGCATTTTTGTTGTTTTTCGAGCCTGGGTTTCTCTGTGTAGCTTTGGCTGCCTTGGAACTCACTCTGTAGACCAGGCTGGCCTCGAACTTGGAGATCCGTCTGCCTCAGCCTCCCCAAAATTGGGATTAAAGGCGTGTGCCACCACCTCCGGGCTGTGAAATGCACTTTTTAAAATGCACACTTTATTGAACATTAACACAATCAAAGTCGCTCCTTGAAGAATACAGCGGTAGCTTTCCTTGTCCCAGGCTCCAGAACACTCAACTATGCAAAATATGGGATGGGCAGGACTAACTTCGCTTTCTAAGTCTTTGACATTCGGAGTCCCACACCGAGGCCCCGGCAGTTGCATAGGGCCATGGATTAGGACACCACACTTGGCTGCCCTCTAGGACAAATCTCTCCCTGTTTCAACGCGGGTTTTCTATTATTGCTTCCTAAATGTGGACGCCTGGGGAGCTTAGACCCATCTTCCCCGCCTGGGTTCTGGCGCCCTGAACCGGAAGCTGGTGAGCGCTTCAGGTGGCTCGCCCGGAAATGCCTTCTCCGCCCTCTCACCAGGCTAGGCAGTTCAGACCTCCGCTGCCTCGGGTCAGAGTCCTGGCCTGGGCTCTGTCGCCGCGCCTCAGGGAAGCTCAGCTTCTGGACCTGGAGACAATGCGTTGCCATGGGGACGGAAAGCTGCCTTAGAGCGGACGCCCGGAGCCTTGGCAACACGAAGCACGTCCGGCCCCGCAGTTCCGGGGCCACAAGGCAAGCTCTGTAGCTGTCAGCCTTGCTGCTGTGAACGGTCCTGTACCATCGCACAGGGACATTGCTTCTTGAACATGAAAGAAGCGAGGGTAAATCCCACGGAAGAAAGGAAGGGCTCCAGGGCTCAGGAGCCTGATGGTTTTAAAACTGCTATGTCTGTGGGTGTTTTCAGCCAGCAATGATTCCTTGGCTAGCCAGTCCAGTCTTTTCCTGAAGCAACCTGTACCCGAGCAGTCCCCGGATGTTCTGGGTCACCGTCGGTGTTTACCTCTCTGGGTAAGGTTAGAGTCAGAAAACAGTACAGGAAGTAAAGATTTAGGACTGGTCAAATGGTTACCATTTCGGAGAGAAAGGCACTTCGGCAAACACCACATAGCCTTAAATCACATGCAGTGTTGTCTCACAGGTCACAGAGCACACAGTATTACTACATAAATTAAAGAGCACACTAGCCGTGGCATACGTTTGGAGACATGGTTTCTCTGTATAACCTTGACTGTCCTGGACTTGCTTTGTAGATCAGGCTGGCCTCGAACTCACAGCGATCCGCCTGCCTCTGCCTCTCCGAGTGATGGGATTAAAGGCATGTGCCACCAAAAAGTGATATAATGAACTCTACAATGCAGGGGGCCCTTGACAACGGAGCAGGGGAGTCTGTCCTGTTTTTAAAAAGGACTAGGTAGAAAAAGAAGAAAACCAGAGACTTTGTACGTTTTGCATCTGCTGTTATATAACTGGGGTGGAAGTTTATAAGTGACACTACGATGTCAAGAAAGCCTTTCAAGATGGGGGCATTTAAATGAGTTTGCTTTCATGTATAATAAATAAAAACTGATGGTCTGTAAACACAAGGTTTACATCAGTACCCTCAACCTCCTGAGCCCCCAAATTGGAAAGATCCTACCCTGTCTATCTTCTGATTCCTAAGAGAACCTTCAGCAAGAAACAATGGTCAGAAGAATAAACTTGGTTTCAAGATGTCAGGGTTGCAGTCCTGACTCTGTGGCTGGGTGTAAGTCACATCCCTGGGTATCAGTGTTCTTGACTACACTATAAATATACACGCATCTCTCGTTCTCTAAAGCTTCTCTGGTTCTAGGAGTCTATGAAGATTTCTGTGACCCCCATGACTGATATTTGACATAGAGATTAAAAGGAAGAATCTATTTTTATGTTGTATGATATTTAGTAAAGTTAAATTGAAAGTTTTTAGTGCTTGTTTTAGGAAATAGCTTTAAAATTGTTGTGAAAGGGGAACTTCTTTTTTTTCAAACTCATTTTTTGTCAATCTTTGTGGCCATTAGTGTAGTACCAGAATTTACACTGAATTTCCCATCCTAAAACTGTCAATGATTCTGTCTCTGTTTAATTAGCCTTGAACAGAAAAGAAGCAAGTTCCTCTCATCTGCAAAAGTATAAGGTAAAGTCAGACCACCTCAAAGTCTTGACCTTCCAAGTCTTCTGATAATTTTTCCTTCTGTGCCATCTTAACCCTGTCCCTCAAATGTAAATATTAGTAATATGTATGACTTATGTTTGCTGGCTGGCTCTGGAATAGAATGCCGTTAGTCACCGTAGTTAGTTCTCATATGTTCACTCACATTCTCTCCCTTAATCTCAGAGTACAAGCAAGCAATCTCCATACTTTGGAGAATTAGGATTGGAGCAAATCTGAGGACAGTCTGGGCTGCATACAGCAAGGACCAGATTAGCCAGGGTACATTGTGAGACTTTGTCTCAAATAAATAAACAAAACAAATGATAAATAAAGGGAAAAATTAGAGAGAAAGCATATGTAGAGAGCTCTTTGAGACTTTTATGACGACCCAAGTCTAATATGATTACTTTCAAAGGATTCCAATCCCTGACACTATGAAATATAAGAACGAGGAAAATCCAAGAAAATATTTTGGAGCAATTTTTTTTTTCCCTCCGTGAACAGAATCAGATGTTTTCTTAGTTTTAGATTCAGCTGTCAGCTTGACACAGCCCAGTTCTGTGAAGCAGTTTTAGTTCAGGGATTGTTTCCATCATATTGGGCTGGGGCATGCATGTGGAACACTTGATTGATGTAGGAGGGCCTGACCAAGTGTGGGCAGTGCCATCCTTGGGTAGGCGGGCCTGGGCTACAGAAGAAGTGTAGCTGGTGGCCATGAGCTTGGGAGCAAGCCAGTAAGCAACATTCCTCCACGGTGTCTGCTTCAGTTTCCTGCCCTGGTTGAGTTCTCCCAGTGATGGATTGTAAGCTGTCAGATGAAACAAACCCTTTCCTCCCCAAGTCGCTTTTGGTTGTGTTGTTTTTTTGCATCAACAGGAAGCAAGCGAGTTGGTCAGTGTTCTTGGTCAGTGTTCTATTGCTGTGAGGGGACACCATGACCTCAGTAACACTTATAAAGGAAATCATTTCACTGGGGCTGCCTTAAACTTTCAGAGAGTTAGTCCATTGTCATCAGAGCAAGGAGCATGGCGGTGTGCAGGCAGACATGGTATTGGAGGAGGAGCTGAGAGTTCTACACCCACATCCTCAGGCAGCAGGAAGAAGAGAGATAGTGGGCCTGGCCCTTGAAATCTCAAAGCCCCCTTCCTCCAACAAGGTCACTTTACTCCAAGGCTACACCTCTTGATCCTTTCAAATAGTACCACTCTCTGCTGACCAAGCATTCAAATATGTGAGCCTGTTGGGGGGCATTCTTATTCAAATCACCATATGAGACTGCACTCCAAGCTTCTACAGCTGTCCTTCTCTTCAATCTCTTCATGGCCCTCAGCTCACCTTTGTGTTTACTTTGTAAGTTTCCTAGACTATGGATCCATCCTGGGGCCTCAACAGAAACATCTTTTGAATATGTATGCGTGTACCAGATGCCTGTTATTTAAAGCACCAATGGAATGTGTTGGGTGGCACTCTGTTGCTGTGACAAGATGCCTGAGAAAATAAGGTGACATGGAGGAAAGATTTATTTTGGTTTCAAAGGTTCAGTTAATATTTACATGGCCAAGTTGTTTTAGGGACTATGGCAAAGCCAGAGCTTTATGGTATAGAACGTTTGGCAGGGGAAACATTTCCCTTATGGCAGCTAAGAAGTAGAGAGAGCAGAGAGGAAAAGGAGGGAGGAAAAGGGAGGGAGAATGAACATGAATCCCAGGATATCTTGAAGGGCGGGCTCCAAGGGACTCACTGCTTTGAACTAGGCCCTATTTCCCAAGGTTGCTAACACCTCCTAGTAATGCCATTAACTAGACACCAAGCCTTTAATGATGAGGCCTCTGGGAGAGACTTAATGTTGAGACTGTAAGCAAAGCTAAATATCAAGAGGAATAATCTTTGTTTTCCTGGAACATAGGAATTGGGTCATGGGCAAGAATGTGCAGCAGACAGCCTACTTAGCTGTTTTCTAGCACTCACTTAAGACTTTCCCTCTACCTTCAAAGCCATTGAGGCCGAGCACTCCAAGTTCCCTTTAAGTCTTGTTCTCTCCTCTGCTTTAAAGGATGCCTGATGCGCTGGCGTGATACAGCTCGAAGGGTAAAAGTGCCAAGGCTGACAACAACCTGAGTTCAATCCTAAGGACCCGTGTGCTCAAAGGAGAACAGAATCATGTGACACTATGGCATGTAGTCACACAGATATGTTGTACACATACTCAAACGCAAACAAATAAATGCAACCAAAAATTTGCACGAGGCCCTTCCCAAGGAGCATGTAGGACAATCCTATTTAAGGTAGACTGATTAGCAATTTCAGTTGTCCCTTGCCCTGTCTATAACTCATTTATATAGGTTCCAAGGTTTGTTTGTTTAAATAGAGCTCTTGGGAGGAGAGCACTTATTGTGCTTGCCAGAGTGTCTGGCTTGACTTGAACGCACAGCTTCCAAAAACCTCTGGAGGTAACGCATAGGAGGCCTTTACAACCCATCTTCCCTGGCTGTTAATTTCTATCTGACTGTGCCTTGCTCTTTTCTCTTCCCCTCTCACATCAGCTTACAATCTGGTCCACAGTCAATTCTTAGCTCTGTAGTTTCTTTTTCTCTTAGCACCTGGCTTATAATAAAAGTGAAGAAATCTCTCCATTTCTATTCACCCCCATCTCCCGGCACGTAACTTCTTGTGGAAGCCCCTCCAAGGGTTCGTATTTTTCTAAGCTGCTTTCAAGGATGCGTTTGTGGCGGCCATCATCAGAGCTCCTCTTGTTCTTTTATTTCTCCAGGCTCCCGTGCCCTCCCATAACATTCCACAGTTCTCAGCCCTGAGCCGCCAGCCAGAAACCTCCCTCGCTTCTTGAGTCTGCTGGCCCTTCCGTGTCTCCTCCACCTTGTAGCATACTTTTTAACTTTGCTCAGAAAGTATCGCCTCAATCATTGTTGGGTCATGGTTCTGCTGCAGCCAGCACCCAGCATTCCAGAGTTGCCACAGTGCAAAAGAGCTGTCCTTCAACATGTGCTTGGAGCGTTCTCCCCCACGGTGCATGGTGCATTTATCTTAGGATGAGTGGGTTCAGTTATTAACGGCTCTGGAGCCTGTCTTAACAGTTTACACAAGAACACATAGTCTATTCACCCACTATGAAGGAGGAGACCATTCTCACTCATACGATGATGCCAGTACTCTACTCTCTATATTGCCTGAATCATAATGGAGGACAGTGACCGATTTTCAAATGGTCAAATTAAAAATTACCTGAAAAATCTTATGTCATTTTTATAGACACAAACTCTTTACAGATTAAAGATTCATCATTGAGAAACTAGTTAACTAAATCACAGTACTATGAATTGCTGTCCTGTAGTTGAAAAGAATCCCCACGTTAAAATGCATTCCTACATAAGACTGGGTTGGGTCATCCACTTAATAGCTGTGGTTTCTGGGGAGGTGAGCTATGGGCTAGGGGCAAGGAGGGAAAGGCCCGTCTCCAGCTTACTAAGCCATCCTAGAGGAACAGCCTGGCATCTAATCTCAGAGGGCACACCTCCTGTCAAGGATCGATCCCCATGAATCATCCTGGGTTGCTAGGATGGCTCCAGTGACATCAGTTATTCCCTTAGGGAGCATGCACTTGATAATTAAAAATAGAAACAACCTGTTCCCTTTCGATGTTACCTCTTTTTTTTTCTTTTCTGGGGTGGGGGAGGTGGAGGAGGGGAACATTAAAAGTTCACTAAGTAAACTGAGTGTCACACCCATGCTTCTCTTGTCTAGTGTCACGGGTAGTGTGAAGCACCAGAGCAGCTCATGTGAGACAGAAGACTCAAGCTGTGAGTAGAGGGAAACAGGGTTCTTATACAATATGATGGAGGTAAATAATGCTATTCCTTAAGCAACAGCACCAGTCATTTCCCATTGGATATTTTATGATTTTAACATAAAACCTGGTGCTATAAGAGTTTTTGTTTGACTTTATTGTGTTTGTTGTTTCTGGTTTTTTGTTTCGCTTTGTTTGCTTTTGGAGATAGGAACTCTCATTATGTATCCCAGCGTAGTGTTTCTGCACTCCTAACCTTTCTGTCTTCAGCCCCTGAGCACTCCCCCAGGATTGAATTCTCCTTATTAGCAGCATAAGAGGGTATGTGTACTTTTTAAAAAGTATTTTTAAATTAAAAATAGAGGTAGAGGAAAAGCCAGTGTCAAGTTCCACACAGAAAGCCTGCAGTTCAAATGAAAGGCACTTTTGAATTAAGAGACTACGAAACCACTGTCCTAAAGTGGCCGAAATGGAACGGAGCTCAGGATGCTCCCAGGGGCCCAGAGGCAGGGTGATGTATTCTTATGTGATACAGCAGACAGAGCACAACTGGCCAAGCATGGAGCAGGCCATGAAAACCATCCCACTGCGGTGCTACTGAAACCAACCATCGGAGAGCACAGATCTGCTCACAAATACACCACACGCCAACAAAAGGAATGCAAAATGAACCAAGTTTATTTTCTGCAACAATTTCTGTAAATTACAAAGAGAAAAAAAATGCTAAACTACAGCATATAACTTCAATATTTAACCAGAATACTTGTAATAAATATGCATCCTGACACAAGAAAAAGCCTACACTTTGTCAGGCATCCTACAAAATGTCTCAAGTCTTACACTCTGCAGCATTTCTGTATGGGGTTTGTACAAGGGGAGATGGTGGTCATTTCTTAAATTCTGTGGCAAATCCTTCACATTTCTTTGGGGGCATTTTGAGAAATGCTTAATGTAATCAGACAACCTAAGAAAAGTACCACCACCACCAACCTAAAGACACTTTTGTTTTGCTGGCGTTGGTCTTTATCTAATACAGATGAACATACCCAGTTCAGCCAAGCGCCCTCAGACCCTCGGCAGCCCTGTAGTCCACGGGCCCTGTCAGAGTGGGCCTCCACTTTTAGTGAAACACTAAAACTACTATCTTCCATTTATCTCCCTCATGATCGGGGCCATAAGAGAAGCTGCAAGCAAGTCAAACATTTTTTTAACCTGAAAGTAAGGTCAACAGACATATTTCCCCCCCAAGACATTTGCTATGCACCAGGTCATCATGTCGGGACTTTTACTTTCAAGATGGAGAAACAGATTGGAACTAACAGTCCTTCCAGGAGTCATTTATGGGTGCTAGAGTTTTGGTGTTTACAAATTCAACTGAAAAAAAAAATTTACTGTAGTCAGAAGCAGACTACAGGAAGTCCTAGGGGTGCTGGGGCAGCTCATTCTGAGTTTGGAATATGTAACTACTGTCTGCTATGGCTGAAAACCTTTGAGGAAAATGTTACATTTTTAAGAAGTCTTAAGTATGGTTATCTAAAAATACTGTTAATATAATCTAATCTCACTTACTTAGGGGTTTAGCTATGAAAACATCTTTAAAAGCCAATAAAAATATCATAGAGAAAAAAAAACACTTTTAAAAAATTGAGGTTAAGAACCATGAGGCATTCCTTTCGGCTGTAAACACACAGTTTACTGTCCTTTGTTGAAATACAAATATTTGGATTTCCTGAGCTTTGTGGAGAACAGCAGGAGGCAAGTTTGCATAGAGAAATTGCAATTATGTTGATTTACTTAAAAGCTTGTAAGGACAGTTTACTCTTGGTGTAAAACTTTGTATTATAGTTAATATTACTCATGGAGCTGTGAGACTGGTAAGGAGGGCAGTGAGATATAAGGCAGCTGGAAGGAAAAGATTTAGAGTTTTAAGTCCATAGGAAAAAGGGTCTTGAGCGTGTCATTCTAATTTGGTTAGAAATTAAATCCTGTTTGGGGAATGGAAGGCAAAAATGCTCTCCTGTGGTAAATGGCACAGCCCCAAGGCAGAGGTCGAGGACCACTTCATTGTTTGGAGGCCGTAACACACCACTCGGATGGTTAGGTACCACAAAAGGTAGACCAGACTTTTGGGCATGGCTGATCCCAACTCCAGATTCTGAAGAGATGGCAGGAACTTTCACCTCTGCTGGTCTAAAGTACCTACAAAGTTCTGAGGAGGGCATCTTCTCTTGGGACTGGTCCCCCAGAAGCCACTGGGAAAGAAGCTATGCTAGGTCACGGTGCACACCACGGGTAAGAGCGATGGCAGTGGTCAGCGACAACTCCAGATCTAAGACAAAGAGAGGCAACACGGGGCAGTGCCCTGCCAAGGACTCCGTTTTACTTCTTCTGAGACTGGTTTTTACACATGGTGAGGATTTGCTTCAAGACTTTCTGGACATCTTCATCCATTTGGCCCTAGGAGATTCACACAGAAGGCATGCGTTAGAATTTCATTCACGTTCTGTATGTCCCAGCACCTCTTCCCCTGGGGAACAAGATGGCCGTGACTGACTCCCCTAGGCTCAGCAGAATGTCAGTGCTGTCCCCCTCCCATCTCCATGAGGAGTCAAGAAGGAGGAGTCCCTCCTTTTCCTCTGGTGAGTGGCTGAGTGTACCAACATCTGGGGTCTTAGTTGTGAATGTAAGCACAGGCAGCCAGAAGCAGAACACAACAGCAAGGCAGTGCTGAGGGATGAGGACACTGGCATGACTGATGAGTAAAGCCTGGGTCTTCTTGAGAGGGAAAGGCAGATTCATCTTTCATAACGATATTCCCTCTCAACAAATAACGAATCTACCACCAGTAGGCAAAAGCACGGCCTGTTGACACAAAGTCTGAGACACAGCAAAGGGCATTCTGCTCGCCCGATGAGGGTACTTTGGGCAACATCTGCTGCCTCATTATTATTGTTGCGATTATTATTTGAGACAGCGCTGCATGTAACCCAGGCTGGTCTCAAACACACGATGTGGCAGAGGATGTCACTGAACTCCCATTCATCCTGCCTTTACCTCCCGATGTCTGGGATGACGGGTGTATGCTACATTGCTTAGCTAGGCTGCCATATTGCTTTAGGATGTCACTGCTGTCACCATACCTGAACAGCATACAGAAGGTGCATCCTGTAAACCGATATGACCTCCTGGTGTTGTTTCTTACATTCCTAGAAAGAGACAACTTGATATCATTAATGAGCTTTGGAGGGTGGGGTTCTTTAAAGAAGAAAAAAGTAATGAAATGCTGTCACTTATGTGCTACACATCTGCTTCTATATTTGTTAAATTCACTGGCTTGTGTGTCTCTAAATACTTGTCACTATTCTAGTTTTTTTTTTTTTTTAAAGATTTATTCATTTATTATGCATACAGTATTTTGCCTACATGTACACCTGCAGGCCAGAAGAGGGCATCAGATCTTACTATAGATGGTTGTGAGCCACCATGTGGTTGCTGGGAATTGAACTCAGGAGCTCTGGAAGAACAGTCAGTGTTCTTAACCTCTGAGCCACCTCTCCAGCCCCCTATTCTAGTTATTTTGGTATGTCAATGTTACAAGAATAGTTATGGACAAAGCATTTATTACAGTATGAATTTGAAATGTATGCACACACACACACACACACACACACACACACACACACACACAGAGAGAGAGAGAGAGAGAGAGAGAGAGAGAGAGAGAGAGAGAGAGAGATCCATTGTAAATGAATGTTGTAAGAAAACAGATGAAAGACAGAATGAAATTATTTCAAAGTTGTTGAGTAGTTATGGGCAAACTTCATTATAGAGATTTTAAGAATTTTTTTAAATTTGCAACATTACAATTACAACTGTTCATTTAGTTAAAAATAAAAGCTATCTATTAAAATGAATAGGGGATATTGTATATAGATAATTATGTGTAGTCCCCAAGGAATTTAGCTATTTAGTTAGTTGTACAAGAACAGAAATGAGGAACAGTCCCCGTGGTTCTTCACTGCCACTGAAGTACATCCATTGCTCCTTGTTGAGTTGGAACTACAGCTCCCCTGGTGACTACTCCTATGGTCTTCACCCACCTCCCAACTCTCCTCATTCTAAAAGAATGAGTCCTTTCTCTTTATCAGAGAAATCCAAACCATCAAATATGGATTACTTTTTTAAAAATCTACAAATGAGATGGGTGGTGGTGGTGCATGCCTTTAATCCCAGGCAGAAGCAACTGGATCTCAGTGTTTTGAGGCCAGGACTACACAGGGAGACCCTGTTGGGGGGTCGGGTGGTGGTGGTGGTGGTGGTAAAAATAACAATCTACAAATGCTCATCAATACCCATTTTCCATCGCCACCAGTGTCAGAATCTGAGCTAGCTTTCCTGTTACCACCTCTGAAGCTTTGATGCCTATGGTGCAAGAATGTTTTGAGACAAGAGTCTTCCCATGTAGCCCAGGCTGGCCTGGGACTCACTATGTATCCCAGACTGGCTTCAGTTTCACAGTGACTCTCCTGCCTGAGCCTGCTAAGTGCTTGGATGACAAGCATGGTCCACCACATTTGGCTCCACACAACTCATCACCAGCAGCTGCCTCTCCATTCCTACTTCTCTCATCACTTGGCTGCCTTTAATATCCGAGTGAAGGGTCCACCTAGCACTCGGCCTCTCAGATCTACATCAGCTTCGTAACTTGCTCTCCCATTTCATCCAGATCCCATCCTTCCACTCCCTTGGAAAAGCTATTGCTGAGGTTAAGAGGGCCATTTAAGTGACACATCTTTAATGGCAAAAGGGATCCTGCAGATGCCATTAAGGACTTAGAGACAGAGAGGGAGAGATTACTATGGATAATCCCAGTAGACTTCAGATGTCATTGCCAGTGTCCTAAGAGAGTGGAAGAAAGTCACAGGCACGGAGAGAAAGGAAGAGCGTGAAAGCAGAAGATGAAGTGATGTGCTCTGAAGGCAGGCAAGGTATTAGGAGCCCTAGAAGGCAGGAGGAGGAAGGCATCTACATACTGGCAGCCTGAATGGAAGGATGCTCCCCTTCAGCCTCAAGAAGGAATGGCCCTTTGATGGTAGTCTAGTAAATCTGATTTTCAGAGTTCTAGTCTCTAGAATGATTGTGTCTAAAAACAAGTTTGTAGTTTTTTGGAATAGCCGTAGAGAACAAAAATATGAGAGAATATGCCTTCCTGGGGGTAGTAAAATAAGCAGGAAAACCAACAAGCATCTTTGAATATTATATATACAACAAGCATTACCCTCTAACAAGATGCTTTCATCACTGCCAGAGCTGAGGAGTGACTATCACAGAAAGACAGTGACAAAGGAGTGGATGAGGGAATACCAAGAGCCTCTCGCTACCCGATTTCCCCTTCCCAGCCATAGATATATCTACTGTTCCCCTCACTTGTTCTCATCAACAAACTCTGACTCCTCGACTCACTGGACTGCTTTCACCGCAGCCAGCTAAGTTGGTACGAAACTTGCTCAGCCTCCACCCGACCAACCTCAGGCTGAGAACAGAAGTCTACTCACAGCCAGCTGGTTCTGCAGCTGTTTGACCTGCTGCTGCAGTACTTCCAGCTGCTGGGTCTGCCTCTTGGATGAACTTGTGGAGTAGGAGAGCTGCGAGAGGCTGTTCAGGGCCTCCTTCAGTTTCAGGACTTCCTTCGACATCTCATTTATCTGGGGTTGGAGGGGAAGAATTCAATTAGTAGGCGAGTAATGTGCCTGCAATGTGTCTGCAGAAGCACTATTCTGGATATTTCTATGCCTCCGACATCAGTCATTTCTTTCCGTCTCTGGTCCAATTCCTTTTCTATCTTTTAAAGGAAGTCCATAAACTAAAGCATAACAAATTCGCACAATCAGTAAGGACCTTGGCACCTGAGCCATTCAGATAAAGCCTATTGTGTTTTAAGTGTATGCGGGTAAGAAAGGCTACAAAGCCAATGTTCCTCTCTTTAAAATTAAGTGGTGCAATAAAAATCTGAACAGGAACAAGGCTCAAATACATTATTTGGAGACATCTGTCCTGTGACACAGAGAACTTCATCTCTCTTTGAATCCAGAAGTAATCATCTACAAAGTCAAGTACTTATAGCCTTAACTCCTAGACTTAACTCCTAGAAAGCATATTAAAGCTCTAAGTGTCCCTCATGCCCTGTCAATATGGGCATTGCTACTTAGTGAGGTGGACAATCAGTAAGTCTGAGGAGCCCCAACACCTCTGGACATCTTGCCTTAAAGTGAAAACAACATCTCATGTCACCCCACCAGTCCCTAGTTAAGACGAATAGGGTTCTAATGCCATTGAGAGTATAAGGAAGTGAGAACACACAGAAAATTCAAGCACAGAATCATCCTGAATGCCCTTCTTTTTGCTTCCTTCTCTCCTTTGTACCAGATCCAGAATCACCTTGAAATGCCCTACAGCCCGGTCTTACAGACGGAGAGGCTCCTTCCTCTCTGATGACTCGAGCTCTGTCAAGTTGACATAAAACTAGCCAACACAGCTAGTATTAGGGGTCCAGAGTACAGAAAGTGTGACCTTCTCCTCACCACCTGAGTCACTACAAATACTTTTTTCTGATCCCCATGTTCACAGAGTGAAAAGTGTGGGGAGCCAGAAATTTGCTTAGTGTTTGATGGGGGAGGGCTCAGCCCATTTTGGGTGGTGCCATCTCTGGACTGGAAATCCTGGGATTTATATACAAGCAGGCTAGGCAAGCCATGGGGAACAAGCCAGTAAGCAGCACCCCTCTGTGGCCTCTGCATCAGCTCCTGCCCTCAGCCCCAGTCCCAGCCCTGCTTGAGTTCCTGACCTGACTTCCTTCAATGCCGACCATGATGTGGATATATAGGGGCAAATAAACCCTTCCCTCCCCAAGTGGGTTTGGTCATGGTGTTTTAGTACAGCAACAACAAACTAAGACACTAGCAAAGCTTGTGTCAATTAGTACTGTTTCTAATTTGTGTGTCTGAGTGCTTATGTACCCTTGGCTTTCTGGATCTTTAAAAATATCCTAGATACATTTTTGAAGTATTTAAAAGACAGAGTTCTATGTAACCTGGGGTAGCTTTCAACTTGCAAACCCTGCCTTGTCCCTTCAAGTGCTAGTATTACAAGTGCACTTGGCTCTTCAGGCTATGAAAGTGGTTCAGGCTATGAAAGTGGTTTTGGTGACAGGAACAGACATGCACAGAGCCTCTGAGTATCACAAAGGTTGCTACCAACATATTCTGTAAATGTTTAGTTACAGCAAAATCTGAAGGGCCTTATTAAGACTTAGTGCTAGAAACCCAATAGCAAGGAATGTTCTCCAACCTTTTCGTCTTTATCCTCTTCCAGTTTCGAGGTGGTCGCGGAATATCTTTTCATCCCGGCAAGTTCTTCCTGGGCTTGCTGGCATTTCTGCAGAAGTTCAGATATTTCCTGCTCTTTGGATTTCAAGAGCATCTGGATGCTTTCCTTTTCCCTTTTCACCTGTGAGACCTCACTTCGAACCTGGGCAACCTCCGAATGGGCTTTCTCTTTCTCTTTTACTGAATCCTTTAATTTTGTTGCTAACACGTTCACTTCACTCTCTAAGGATGCCTGGAGCTTTTCATAGGCAGACTTGGGGACCATTGCATCGGTCATGGCCGCTTTCTCCTCCAGGAATTTTTTTTCCAGCCTTGCGACTTCCGCCTCCTTGCTTGCAAGGCGCTCTTTGAGGCTGCTTATTTTTTCTTCCATCTCTTTGGCCGTTGTGCGCAGCGTCGTTATCACTTGTAAATGTTCTGTGATGGACACAGAGTTCTCTTTGTGAGCGTCCACCAGCTGTTTGAGCTGAGTCAACTCGTTCAACACTTTGGAATACTGAGACTTCATCTCCGACAGAGCTTCTTCTGCCTTGGCCCTGGACAGGTTTGTCACATGCATCAGCCTCTCGTGTTCAGCTTTATGAATGTATTCGGTTGCATCTTCTAGAGATTTCCTCTTCCTGTAATCCTCCAGCTCCGCCTGGGCTTCTTTGTACAGCTGTGACAGCTCATTCACCTGTTTGTTGAGTTCGTCTATCATCCTGTTCATGGCCTCTTTCATGTCCCCAGCGTCGTCAGGGGCTTCCGGTGGCGTCTGACTTTTTAGTGTATCCTTCAGTTTCATGATTTCTTCTTGGGCCTGCTGGTATTTCTCAAACAACAATGCTTTCTCCTTATTCATATTCTCAATAATGGAGCAGTGGGAGCTTTTCCTCTCCTCACATTCTTCTGTAGGTGGCTTGGTCGCCCCAGCCTTTTCCTTCTCTGCAAGCCTTGCTTCTAACTCTCTCACCCTCTCTTTATTCCTTTCACTCTCCTCCAGTGCATTCTGCAGGTCTTGTTTTAGGGCATCAATTTCCTCATCAGTGACCCTCGCCTCTCGGGGATGGGAATAGCCATCTGCACTCTCATGGGAGAGGAGACCCAGTTTCATCTGCTTCTGCACACTGAGGACTTCCTTCATGGCCTCCTCATACTTGCTCTGAGTTTCTTTGAGTTTCTGACTGAGGTCAGAGCCATTCTCCGAAATCTCTGTGTTGTTCAAGCACAACAGGTCTGTCCTTTGCGACTGGAGTTCAGCCTGGAGCTGTTGCTTCTCTGCTTCTGAGCTCTCCAATCGCTTCTGCAAATCGTGCAAGGTATCTTGTAGCTGCTGAATCCTGACACTGCTGTCAACAGTGGACTTCCCCACTGGGTCCTCAGCAGACGGAGATGATTTGGCATCTGAGGAAGGGGCTTCAATAGATTTGCCCTGGGATGAGGTCAGGTCAGTCTGGGTGGAATGGAAAGAGTCGAAGCTTAGGTCAGCTTCAGCCTCCTTGGGCGATTTGGCCTGGGAAAGAAACCAGAAATGTAACACCGAGGAGTGGCTAGGTGTGCAGACAACCAGAATGCAAGAGACAAGCTTAAGTTTAGGTGTGGAAGGGCAGGGTTATAATTTTGCACGTGCACTCCTAGATCATGAGAACACATAGTCTTTGGCATGAGAGCCAGACTCACAGTGTAAGCTCACTCAGGGTTCTATTTGCACAGGCCATTTCTGTATTTTTAAAACATTAGAATTTGTTTCATCTGTAAAACCTCTGATTCCTTTTTCTCCTTTGTTTCTTATCTCATTTCAATTGGCCAAAGCACGGCATAGTTATTTTCTATCAGGTCCTTAAGATGATTAGAGACCAGTTTTACTAAATCAATGGCTGGTATCTAAGCAAGGAGGTGGGTGGGAGGATAGGGACAAGGAGGCGGGAGGAGGGATGAAGGGTAACCCAAACTAAGGTGCATGGAACAGCCATATGGAAACTTACTATTTATCTTATAAGGATATTAAGTTATAATCTAAAAAATGTGAGTTTGAGTAGAGGTACTCGCCATCAATGGACAATGCTCCTGCCAGAAGCCATGAGTTATTAGATGAAAGTCCCAGAGCTAAGTGTATGGGATACCTCCCTATGAGGTGTTCCTTATAGACACCCTAAGGCCCCTATAACAACACATGTGATTGACAGCGCTCTTGGTTGCCCACAGGAACTTAACGGTAAGACTCAGTTGCCAGATTTACTTTGGTTACAAGATAAGGAGAAACCAGTTGTAGCTGAGCCGTAAATGTCTTCTCTACTGGCTACCTCTCACAGCCAGAAGGTGCTATGTAAGCTGATGGGAAAGAAAAGTCATCAACAATCTTACCCCATCAGTGAACTCTGTGACCTGCCACAGTGACCTGCCAGGCAAGATGTGCTGCCTGATGCAACAGTGGTATGCTGTTTCTAATTGGGTCTGAGGCCCCTCTACAGTAGGGAATGTATACTTGGTCTGTAAAAAACATGCCAAGAGCCCATGACTGAGGAGGTCACAGACCCCAGAGATGGAGGGAACCTACTATTATTGTTTGTTTTACCAAAGGGTCGCAGATTAGTGCTCTGCCTAGTCTTGATCAGAGATACTTCTAATTATAGGTATGTGACAGTTAATAGAGAAATCCATAGCTGGAACTGGAGCTGTGACCTGCCCTGTAGGTGCTGGGAACTGAATCTGGGTCCTCTGGAAGAGCAGCAAGTGCCCTTAACCGCTGAGCCATCTCGCCAGCCCTATATAAATGAATTTTATCTATATTCTATATTTAAGATTTTTATTTGTTGCTATACTTATCAAACTATATATAATTATACATAATTTAGCAATTTTCAAAAATAGGACTAACGAACAAATAATCTGAAAGCATTAAGAGTTTTAAAGCTGACTAGATTTAAAAAGAAGGAAATTGTGTGGCTTGAACTGACTACTCTTGAACAAACCAATATTTTAACCCTCTAGAGTAGTGTCATGCCATTATTTACTAACCTGCAATTTATCTTGTAATTCCTTGTTGTGCAACGTGAGGGAAGCAACTTTTGCTTGCAATAGGACAAGAAGCTCTTGTTGGTCAGCTTCAGAACTTATATCCAATAAGCTGTCAGCACCTTGGGAAAAGAGAAAGAGAATGTGAACCTATTGAAGAATTCAATACAAAATTCAAGTGTCATTCCTCTAACCCCTACCCTGCCAGGTGGGGCACCAGCAGCTTTCCACGGCCGTGTTTTCATCTGTGGAACTGCAAGCCCAATGTGTCCCAGACGGAGCTGTACGGAAGACTGTGAAAGTTCACCGCTTTGTTGCAGTTTCCATTAACTTCAATTCCCATAGCCCGAGTCTTTCCCCCTTTTCTCTGTGCCTATGTCCCGGCTGTGAGTCTTTTAGAGGTCTCTCTTTATCTGGTTTATTTCGTACCCTGGTTATTCAGGCTTTAACACCTTGCCTGGGCACTCTGCAGGCAAGTCATAGTGCCCCAACTCTCTGTTCTTCCCAGTAAAATGTCGCCTGCACAGGACCACCAGAACAGCCTTCCTAATGCGGACTGGGGGTGGGGGTGAGGGGGTGGGGGTGGGGGCTTATTTCTTTTAGTGCAAGTGTTTCATCTGATTTTTGAGATTCATGACTTACAAACTCCTAGATTCCCCTTTTCCTCATGCTTATGGCTTTTGCTGTGTTCTGTAGACACTCCCCCACACACTTGACTGCTCATCTACAGAAGTCCATGCACGGACCCTTCAGGACACGTTCAAACAGTCCTAAAAAGCGTTCACTGACTTACCTAGCATGAAGTGATCTCTTCTAGTCCTAAGTTGACCATTGTTGATAAATCACATGTTTTAAATGTACTATTTTTCATACCAAAACAACATTAAAGGAATACTGAGCAGAGTGCTAAGCCAAGGAAAACTCCCGAGTGCTCGCTGACACAGGAAGACTCTTAAGTGCCTCAAAACGTTTTCCCACAGCCATTTAATGCAGAGATGGAAATCTTTGTTTGGATGGATGCAAAACTTTCTGTGATGGTTTCCTTCAGAGAAAACCTTGTGTCTGACACTAAGGCGCCATCCTGTTTGATGACTACACGGCAGTTTCTGAGTCTCCTTAACATGAAGCTCAGTGGGTGGTCATTTTCTTGGGAGATGAATTAACAGATTGAGAACATAGGAACAGTTCTAGGCAACTGAAATTTAATGGATATAATGGATTCTTCTAAAGTATCCAATGTAACATTTATTCAGCAACATTAATTGAACTCTACCAGGAATTGGAAATTTTAATTTCTAATGTCCACAAATCCACATGCATATGAAATGTACAATAACTCTAAGAAACTAAATGTTGGAGAAAGGGGACCTTTGAAATTACATAGAATCATTTAAGCATATCCTTTGAGATACAGTGAGTCTAGATAGTTGCATCTCCATTAAAAGGGACTTTTTTTTCCTTTTTGAGAGAGGGTTTTTACCACATAGCACAGGCTAGTCTCAGAGTTGTGATCCCAGGAGAGACTTTTCAAAGACTCCATTTATTAAGCTCTGGCTTGGTGAAGCCATTGTAACTGCATTTGATTTTCTGACACTCTCTTTATCTGAGCATACTCAGAGCCCATGGCATTGTGGGTAGCTTGTGGTAGCAGCGCAGGTGCATGATCCCGTCTATCTTGGTGACATAACTTGCTGCTTGGATGCAGTAAGCGTGTGATGCTGCAAGCTGAGAGCTTGGGTTGTAAAACATATGGACTGCATCCCCAAACTGTAATTGCATATGGTAAATACATAGGCTATAGCAATCTGAAAGCTTATTTGTAACACACTATTAAGACTGAAAGCAGCTCCAATAATGGCCGTACTTTTGATGGGAGGTACAACAAATGGCATTTGAACATGTCTACAACAGTGAGGTGACAGGAAGTTATGAGCCCTCTTGGCATTGCCACTACTCTACTAATGCTATTTACTGCCTGCATTCATAACTGGAGAAGATACTGTGAGTGACAAATGAAAACAGATTCATTTTTTTAATACTCAAGCTTAATTCTTTAACATGGAAACTAAGGCCCCTTGCAGTATAGGAAGCACAGCCTATGCATTGCTCATAGTCCTGTGATGGGCATGGCTGGTTCTCATGAGCTTACACAGAACACTTGCCTGCCTGGCCTCTGCTTTCTGTGTAAACAGGTTACAAGTGAAATGTAGTGTGAGGAAGGAAACCGGCCTTTTCATTCTTACCTGTAGTGCTGTCGCTCAGTCTGTCCTTGTTTTCTTGTATAGAGCTGATCTCAGCCTGTGTGTAGAAGCACAAAAATGGCTTCTAAAAAAGCCTCCTAAACACAGTGCTCATTACACTAAGGAATCAAACTGACTTCCCTCCTTGAGCCGATGAAAGAAGAGTTGGTGCTAGTCCTCTAGTAAAATGGTGGAAAATCTAACAGAAAAGTAGCATTTTGAAAACATCGGAAACTGCAGAGGATATACTCTCAGATACTCTTCAGAAACAATTTAGTTATAGTTTAAACTATACTTTATAAAACCTGAGACAGCAAAGGTTCCTTTCATAATGATGTTAGATAAAAACGGTGTTTATCTGCACCATACGCCGACTAAAACAAATTAAACAGAATGCCCTTTTTTACATTTACAATTTTCTGCTGTTAATTTTTTAAAAAAGATATCAAGGAGGAAAACATTTTTGTAAGGGACTACAAATCTCCATAGTCTTGGCCTGATAGTTGATTCTCTTAAGATTGTTTGTCCCTGAAAATTGGTTAATATATGGCAATGCTCCTTAGAGCTTTAGAGAAAGTCTCGTTTCAAACATACAACCCGTGAGAAATCACCATGTTTTATCTAGATAAGCTACAGTGATAGGAACACATGAAGCTGGTCTGTGTTAAGAGTGGCTTACTTTTGACAAGTGCTTATCTTTCTGAGAGATAGGGCTGGCCTGCCCTTCTTTCTTCGGCTTTATACGGCTCACACTGTAAACTGCTTCCAAGGACAGCTGACAGGTTCTTGACATTGTGACAGATGCATACAGACTGAGACACTATGACAATCACAGGTTTCTACTAGTCATCCCCATCACAGCCCATCATAGCCTGCTCTGCTCCCAGGCAGCCGGGACTGCCCTTTGTCGTTCTCCAAAGTGGCTGTGATGGAATGTAGTACAGCAAGGGCATCTCCGTGTCTAGCCTTTCCTGTTCATAACCATGGCTTTCTATTTCTGGTGCTGTTTTCACGGCACACAGCTCATTTCTTCTTTTCGTTGAATGATTTTCTCTCACATAGACATGTCTTATTACCTGTATCCACTCAATTTCGGATACATTTACACAGTTTTCAGCATACGAGCCATGTGAATAAAGCAGTGACATTTAAGTACCCAACTTTGCATAGACTTTTTTTTCCCTTTTGTTGGGTAAACAGATAGGACTAGACCATACAGTAATCACATATTTAACTTGTAAAGAAATTGTCAAACATACAAAATATCTAACACTTTACAACCCCATCTGCAGAATATGACAGGTCTAATTCTACTGTAGTACATCATCAACAATGTTTGTCTTTTTAAAACATTTTTCAGCCATTCTAAATACTTGTCTTTTGTTGTTGTTGTTGTTTTTGGTTTTTTTTTGTTTTTTTTTTTGGAGACAGGGTTTGTCTGTGTATAGTCCTGGCTGTCCTGGATTAGGCTGATCTTGAGCTCACAGAGATCTGCCTGCCTCCGCCTCTTAAGTGCTGTGATTAAAGGTGTGAGCCACCATGTGTGGCTTAATAATTGTCATTAAAAAAAAAAAAAAAAAAAAAAAGAGAGAAGAAGAAGTCTTGTTTAGTGTTTCATTGGTTAGGAATTAGAGTCTGTCTTACTCTGGAAAGTTACAATTCATGGTACCACTGGCTGGAATGCATGTTTTCTCTTGAGCCACAGACATTAGAAGACACCATGACACTAATGACAGAGCCATGACGCCCTCATGCTGCCCTGTCTAAGTGTTCAGAGCTGTTAATACAGCCTAGTGAAGCAAATGACAGAGTGTGGGAATGGGTTTCAGAATTTGTCTTTAGTAAGTCTAAGTCAGAGGATGTAAATTTTTAATCAACCACGCAGGTGGGATTCATTTTAACCATTATAAATTTTACTTCATCCAAAGCACAGCTTTCTACTGGTAAGCAAGTATTAAGGAGATATACCCCTTCTCCTTAAAATTCTTTCCAAATAAGTATTTACAGAATGTGTGAAATAAGGCCTGGTACACCATCTAAGATTTCTAAAATAATTTCATACTAATGTAAAGCTATGAGCAAACAGTTTCGTATTGTTTTGGTTACATTATGTCAACTCAACTTGGTAGGAGGATTAGTTCTTGGTACGTTCTTCTCTCTGCACCATTTTGTAATAATTGCACTATTTTTAATTATATATGTGTGGGTGGGATCACGTGCACGTGGGCACAGGTGCCTGCAGAGTCCAGCAGTGGGTGTCACCCTCTGGAGCTGGACTTGGAGGCAGCCGTGAGAGGCTTGGTGTGGGTGCTGGGAACAGAACTCAGGTCCCCTGCAAGAGCTGCATTAACTATGAAGCCGTCTCTCCAGACCCTTCATTTTTCCTTTCTTCTCCTTTTTTTGGGGGGAGGAGGGGGGTTGTTTGTTTGTTTTTGTTTTTTTGAGACAGGGTTTCTCTGTGTAGCCCTGGCTGTCCTGGACTTGCTCTGTAGACCAGGCGGGCCTTGAACTCACAGAGATCCACCTGCCCCTGCCTTCCCAAGCACTGCGATTAAAGGTGTGTGCACCACACTAGGCTCTTTTGCTTTTTTGAAATATACTTGATACCAGGAAATGTTTAAATTTAGGAACAGTTACAGAATAAGATGCCACCCAGTTTCTGATAGTATTGATAACCTTTGTGTTCTAGCATGCTTGCCAAAATGGAGATCTTATCTGTTAACTAAATGACAACAGTATATAGTTTACAGCACTCTTCCCACTGGCAGTCTTTTTATAATTACACCAGGGGCATATTCTAGGTCTTCTGCGTGTTAGGCAAACACTCTAGCACTGAGCTAAATCCCTAGGTTCGCTTTGTTTGTTTGTTTGTTTGTTGGAAACAGAACACTTGCTATACATACTGAGTTAGCATTAGACTTTTGATCTTTGTGCCTCTGCCTCCTTAGCTTGACACTTCAGGTGTGTGTACCACCACATCTGCCTCTATTAATAATGTAATTTTTTTCTATCCTAACATCCAATATAGTATACTATATTTTATGTAGACAATTGAAAGGGATATTACTGCCATGTTATAAACAATCTATACTCTGTAATAAATTGAGTGCTACCAACCAGAAGTAGGTAATTTGTACCACTTTCAGTTTTTAAGGGTTTTAATTTTGGCTGGAGTGATGACTCAGGGGTAAAGAACAGTGGCTGATCTACCAGAGGACTTGGGTTCAATTCCTAGCGCCATATGCTGTATCACAATTGTCTGTAACTCCAGTCCCAGGGGATCCAATGCCCTCTTCAGGCCTCTGAGGGCACACTGCATGCACATGGTGCAGTCAGTCATGTAGACAAAACACCCACCACATAAAGGAATAAATAGAAAAATTTAAAGCTTAATTCATAAGCATTGTATATATTTATTGTATACATAGTGATGTCTTGATTTTTGCAATGAGGAATGGCTAAATTGTGCCATCTAACATTGATTCAAGTATTAATTTTCTTGTGGTTAAAAATTCCAAAAACCTCCTTTCAATAATTATCACTTTTGTGTCTACATGTCTGTGTGAATACACTGCGTGTGAATGTGGATACATGTGTGCTATGGGCGAGTACGGGGGACAGAGGACAAACCTGAGTGTTCAGCTTGCCTCCCTCTCTGTTTGCATCAGGGTCTCTTGCCATTTTTCCTCTGTTTTGGGGGATTCCCCTGTCTTCACCTCCCATGTCACCCTAAGAATGATAGGACAATTGACCCATGTTACTGCACCCCCATTTACATGAATTCTGAAGCTGTAGCCTCAGCTCTTCGTTGGGCAAGTATTTTATCCACTGGGTCATCTCCCTAGGCCTCCACGGGTTTAAAGACTTTAAACACACTGTGAATGCTCATGACCGAACTATCTAATGGAGTGTTGAAATCCCTTCCCCTTCAACGCGTCTTCCCAAGTTCTCAGTCTTTTCAAGCCCAAGATCCACCATTTTACCCTCTGCTTCTATGAGCTCAAGATTTTACACAAATGATATTTATCTCTTATTTCCATGCTGGGAAAAATAATCAACGGGCTCTTCATTGTGAAATGTCATGAAACAGTGATTCAAAAGTGTAAGCTGGCTTTGACAGCATTGTATAAATTAAAGCAAGACCGTCAGGTATCATAAATACATTAAGAAACTTGAACACAGATAGGGGATACCTTAAAAGGTGCTTCAGCAAAAAATACTGCTTCCTTTCCCGAAAGTGGCGTAGAAGTTATTGATCGTGGGGAAGACACATCACTCAACTGAAAAGGAAAAAGAAATCCACTAATAAAGGATGGGCCTTCCAACTCTTGTCTTCTTCAGTGCTGAACAATCCCTAGGGTTAAATCTAACCATAGGTATGTGTTGTTTCATTTAATTCAGGGTAAAATCCTCAAGGCATTTCAGCCACTTCAAGTGTTTCTGAAGGCTGTGAGAGTGTAACTAAGTAACGCCGCTTTACTAACTAGCACCAGCTAGTTATAAAGTTCTATATAGTTATAAAGTACTATAAAGTTCTATTGTGGGTTGAGAACACTACTACTGAATATGCCAGCAAATTTACAAGTACTTACCAGATTTAACAGTCCTCTCCACTTTTAAATATGGATTATCTTCTTTTTAAAAAAATATTTATTTATTTATTTATTTATTTATTATGTATACAATGTTGCATCTGCATGTACAACTGCACACCAGAAGAGGGCATCAGATCTTATTATAGATGCTTGTGAGGCACCATGTGGTTGCTGGGAATTGAACTCAGCACCTCTGGAAGAAAGGCCAGTGCTCTTAACCTCTGAGCCATCTCTCCAGCCCATGGACTAGCTTCTTGATAACCGATGCTTTTCTATAAAACCTATCCTGCTTTTACTTGACATTTCTTCTTTCTTTCTTTTTTCTTTTCTTTTCTTTTTTTTTTTTTTTTTTTTTTTTTGTTCTTGCTCCCCTGAAGTTGTTACTATGAACTCAGAAACAAAGCACTGTTAATATTGGCCAACCATAAATGTAATAAGAAAGGCAAATATATTCTATCAACATTTGAAGAACTAAAATGCATTATCATCTATGTCTTCACTAGCTAGTCATGCCCTCTGCACTCTGCTAGAGCTGTTAATAAGAGGAACTAACCTATCTGAGATTATCTTGGGGAAGGAGCTTGGTCATAAGATTTACAGGAATTTCCTTGAGGCTTCAAAAAAGTACACTGTGAAATTATAATTAGGAGATGATAAAACCCACAACATTCAAGCTTAATAACTGACCCTGTCATTTTCTCTCTCTCCTCTCTGTCTCTCCCTCTCTCTCCCTCTGCTCTCTCTCTCCTGTCTCTGTCTCTCTCTCTTCTCTCTCTCTGTCTCTTCTGTCTCTCTCTCTGAGTGTGTGTGTATGTGTGTGCGCGCCTGTGCGTGCATGATGTATTCTTCTGGAGATCCAACGATCCAACCCAGGGACTCATCCGCTTGGCAGGTGCTCTATTATTACGCTACATACCCAGCCCCACGGTTTGAAATATAAAAACTACTAACAAAGATTTAGAACGTGCGCTGAGGGGTCAGTATTACAACATCATCCCCTTGAACCTAGACACAGAACAACGGCTTCTGGTTTTATTTACAGTTCATCTGCTTTTGCTTTTACCTGGGTAGGACTGATAGGAGGTGGTGGAGCTTTGCGTTTTTTTGGAGTTCCACTTCTTTCTGAGCTTATTTTAGAGACTTGATCATGCTGAAAGTTATCACAGTCCAAAGAATGGAGGTGGGTTAGTTATGTTAGTAAAGTCTGAGCAAGGAGCTGCAGCAAACACACGAGAACAACCTGGTCGTTACGCATTCCTAACTTCATCAAGTCCTGAAACACACTGCCCACAGAACACAAGGAACATGCATGTGCTACATTTCTTTCCAGCAACCCATGCTTTCATGGCAAGAAGATTAAAAAAAAAAAAAAGACAACTGGATTAAGGTGGTATGCAGAACTGGAAAGGAGGAAGGCATGCCTATCGTAATTTAGAACCCAGAATGCATTCAGAGCCAGCTTTCTCTCTTAACGCAGAGTGCTATGCACTTCTGTGTGGCTTCCATTCACCACCCCGCTGCACCCCCACCACTTTTTAAAAAAATGAGGGGGAAAGGAGAGCCTTATATGCAAAGGTTCCTGATAAGTAACAGTTAGCACATAATAAATTCAGTATTAAGTGTCCACTTTCTATGTCTTAAAAACCTTGGTGTATAAATATACAAAAGAGCCAGACATACACAGAGAGCCAGCATGCTTTTAGGAAAAACTCCAATAGGCAAATGTCTCCATCGCTATTTTGTGTAACAACAATGACAGTTTTAAAAACTGCAATTAAAATTAAAAGGCTAGATCTCTTATTTTCACAAATACCTTAACAATTTCATGGCTATATATATGTGTGTGTGTGTGTATATGTATGTATATGTACACACACACACACACACACACACACACACACACACATATATATAATTACCCATAGGATATATTTACAATATTTTCATTAATTTAAAGATTAAACCACGTTGAATATTTTCACATCGGTCTATAACAATGTACTTTATTAAATTAACAAATAAATGGCAGTAAGTATGAAGTACAGACTTTTGAAACAACATAATAAAATTGTTAAATATTTGCCACCATGTAACAATGAATCATTTACTCAAGATTATGCCAAGCCTTAAGAATTTTCAACCAGTTTTTAATTGCTGTCTTAATGCACCATCATGTTTATTTTTAACATCTTTATATTGTCACAAGCAAATATTACTTTTAGAAAAGACCCTTGCCCCCAGGATAAATACCTGCTTTGGTTTTGTTTGGGTCTTTAAATCTAAAGAGAAAAAGTGAAAGAAAAAAAAGACTATAAGAACCATAATGACTCATATCTTTTACAAATGTTGGGTGGATGGAGACACACACACACACACACACACACACACACACACACACACACACACCATACACAACATTTAACACTTCATTTTTTTCAAGCATATGTTTAGAAGAATAATAAAACTTATCATACTGTACAAATTCTTTTATCCTTTCAGGGGAATGAGTGGATAAATTTAAAACAACATTGGCTATTTTCTTTCACATACCAGCATCCTGAGAGATTTTGGATAACAGAAGGCTTTGAATTCCTGCATTTTCTGAGAGTTTGGAATAATATAAGGCATTGTGTCCAAGAGAATCTACAAGGTTCAGGTCTGCACCCTTTTTAATTAAGGCTTCCACAATGTTAGAGCTGCCAGTTTCACAAGCCAGCATGAGAGCAGTTCTAGAGATTAAAAAAAAAAAAGTGACATAAGTTTAGTAATAACCAAGTAAAAACACTTTCCTGGGACTCATCTGTCTTAAAAACAAGGAAAGGAGGATTTAATGAAATTAAACTTCCAGTCCTCTGAGAACTAAGTGGGATACTGTCAAGATGAAATAAAGTGGCATTTTTAAAACTTTAGACTAAATCAAAGCATGAAGCCGTATCTGGCACAGCCCGTTCATACTTGCTGTACAATGAGATAAACCCTGTGACTGGTACAAATACCACGCTTATTTTACAGGCTGGATTCTTTCACCCCCTAGTACTTTAAATAACTTACACTATTAAAATTATTATTATTATTTTACTGTTGTTTCAAGACAGGGTTTCTCTGTGTAGCCCGGGTTGTCCTGAAGTTTGCTTTGTAGACCAAGCTGGCCTTGAACTCAGAGATTCACCTGCCTCTGCCTTCTGCCCACGCCTGGCTTTAAAATGATTTTTAAATGCATCCAATATATTTATTTTGTTTAAGATGCAAAATCATAGGAAATAGCTTATTTGATTCAATATTTAATTAGTTTTGTGTAGATTATGTCAGAAATTCTCCTCATGAAGGTCTGGGGAATTTTTTTAAAAAGTCATAACAGATTCTTAGTGGTCAGCAAAGTAGAAAGCTAAAAAGGAAACCACTTTATAACATTTTTTAAAAATGTGTATCACCGAAGTTATGATTTCTGCCTAGACTTGTAGTAGTACCTTCCATTTTTGTCCCTGGAGTTGACATCTGCTCCATGATCCAGGAGAAAGTGACAGACCTCGCTGTGGCCACTTTGTACTGCGACGAGCAGGGGTATGTTCCCATCCTAGGAGAGAAACTCCAGATGGTGACTCCAGTCCCTCAGACCAGAACTGCAAAACCCTCGTCCTTTCCACATCTCTCTCCTGACTTGTTCTGCTGTTTCCTCTGTCACCCCCCGCGATACTCTAAGCCCCATTAGGGCCGCCATCACACTAAGCGTAAGTGAAATACATAATGTCATACACCATCGCACCAAGCAGAACTTTATGCAGTGTCCCCGACTTTAGCTGTCTTTTCTCTGGAAGTCCCTGCTGTTTTGGTTGCCTGCTCTATTAGCTATCACTGGCTCTGCCTGGAAATGTAAGAGAGGAGTATGCACACTAAGTGTGTTGAGATGAAAGTGAGTAGGGGTGGAGAAATGGCTCAGCAGTTAAGAGCACATGCTGCTCTTGCCAAAGACCTGTGTTCCATCCCCTGTACCCACATGTAGGACAGAGAACCGACTTGCTCATTATGTCACCTAACCTCAAGAGTGCTGCACTCCCCTAATCGATAAGCCATGCAACCTTTTAAATGTAAACTTTAAAAAATAAAATTATTGGGGCTGGAGAGATGGTTCTTTAATGCTTCTCCCGAGTACCCGGATACAACTGTAGCAGCTCACACCCAACCATCTATAATTCCAGTTCCTGGGATCTGATGCCCTCTGACCTCTGCAGGGACCAGGCACACACGTGGTGGTGTACATATATACATGCAGATGAAACACTTATATATATAGTAAATCTAAAACCAACCAACCAAGCAAGCAACCAACCAAACAAAACCTAAAATCAATGGTAGAAGTATTCCAGATTTTAGAATATAGGTATTTGGGACTATAAATATAGGTACTTTGGGACTAGGGCTCAGGGCTACATATGAAGTTCATTTGTGCATATTTTTTTTTCATATGAGAGACTTTGTAATGTGTATATTTCAGCCACGTGTGACATCATACCATGGCTTAACAAGTTTCAGGCTGTGGAGTACACAGGAATCGGGGACTTTTGGAATAGAGTTGTTTAACCTGCCCCGAGGCTCAGAAAGAGTAAATGTATTTGCTTGATCAGGGGAAAGTGTTTGCATGTCAATTCTCATGCTACAGTATGCCATTAAACACTGAACCACACACCATAGGCACGTAAATTCATTCTCACAATAGGCCAGTGAGGTTTAAACAGACTAAAAGCTCCCTTCAGAGTTGGGAAAGTTCTATGACTCATCCAAGATGACACCACAAACCAAAAGAAAACAAAAGGATCTCTAATTAGAAATCTCTGATGCTTTACCCTGATCATCAGCTGGAGAAGATCTAGAGTGACTGTGGGGACAAATGTATGGGCATTTGTGTGAGGGGCTTTCTAAATTAGAACGGAAAAAAAGGAAGCAAGTTGGGGAATAGTGTTATCCTCACTTTTATTCCCGACTACGGCTGCAGCGTAACTAGCTCCCTCAGGTCCTCACAGCTGTGACCTTCCTTCCAGGCTGGCCTGATCTTCAAAGTGTGAGGCTAAAGGAAGCCCTCCTTTCCTAAGTTGCTGTTGTTGGGCACTCTGTCACAGCAACAACACACACACACACAATTCTATTTTTATAAGTCAAGAAACAAAGTCTTATTCATATTTGGGCTAATGGTAGAACACAGATATATACTTATAAAATGCATGCACTTAAGAAGCATACCCTGCAACATATTATGGTTTAGAGATTCATAAGGATTAACACATAAGCTATTTTGCAGGAAAAAAAAATTCTGGTTGAAAATTGGTAGAATTTTGCCAAATACTAAGGTATGTAAAGTCTTGGTAGAAACCCACAAACCCATTTCCCTTAGTGTCCACCTGTACACACCAAGTCTTTAAGGTTTACGGGGCTCTTGTGCTCACAGAGGACCTGCACGGCCTGAAGGTATCCCTGTGCCGCTGAGGAAGGAAAAACACCACAGTCAGTCACAAACAACCCAGACGACCAGGGAGAGCTCACTTTCTGCCCATCAGGCAGACAGCACTGAAGAGAAAAGGTGCTGGAAAGGCTGTGCTGTAACAGGTGTTCAAAAACGTTGCTTCATTTCAGCATTTGCCAAAGCTACAGCCATGGACTCCCAGTTATCTGTAGCAAGCATTTGATTTGGCTTACCACAGGACTTGGCTTTTCTACAACTAGAAATAAAATTAAGTATATATTTATTCACTCCGGGGACTTCAATATCAATGTCTGTCACTTGAAGCTGTGACAGACAGTAAAGCCAAAGACTTACAAATACAATCAACGTTCAACCATGATCCCCAATAGCAAAACAAAACAAACCCCAGCATCTTCCAGTCCCCAAAACCCACAAGTGCTTATTACTCCCTAAGAAGAAAATTTAAGTTGGTTTAAAAATCTATATGCATATATATATACATACATATGCACGTGTGTTTGGTATTGGAGCTTAAAGCCGAAGCCCGGCACGTGTAAGGACGCCTTTCATTGCTGAGCTGTACTCTTAGCCTGTCTTGAATATATTAACCATGGTAACTGGTTGCACAGCAGGAAACTAATTGTAGGTGCACTCCTTAAGTCTGTGTGTGACTTACAAACTGAGTAAAATGGGAGCGTCAGGGAACTACAGAGAGCAACCCCGGGAAGAGCACAGCAAGTGACAACTGGACAGCTTCTTCCAGTGGAAAAGGACAAATAAGAGAATGAACGTAGTACCTGCGTAATGTAAAGCTGTCTTCCCCGAGTTGTCAAGACTTTCAGCTGGGCTTTTGCACTGTGAGACAAAAAAAAAAAAAAAAAGTATCTTAAAGTAGCTGCACAAATGCCACTGAGTCCACCCTTCTCCTCCAAACATCACTTTTTCAGACGGGCACGCACATGCATCCGTTCCACGTTCTGAGCTCCCTTTGTGAGGAAGAAGATACACGTCCAAATAACCATGGCACCAGCTACATATGGTCACCCCTTTGCTGCTCCGGTTATTCACTCTTCTCTTATATCACCTCTCCAAACCCACCGGTTAACACCCATGCTCTAAGATCTCCCCGGTGGGTCCTGTATTTTTCCCGTCTCTTCTCTCATTCTCTGTCCCCCTTGCTGAAACCAGTTTTGTCCAAGTTGCCCACCCCATCTGCTTCCTCATCTCCTATTTACTCCTGAGCCCACTTAGGTCAGGCATCAGCCCAAGCCAAGGTCACCAGTGGTCCTTTAGTTTCCGCACATTTGCCCCCTAACCGCTCTCTCAGCAGCAGCCTGTCCTCTTCTCTAGACCCCCCTCTTCCTCCCCCCCCAACCCCCGCAATCGCCAGCCCTCCTCCTCTAACAAAGTAACCTCCCATTTGTCATCACTCCCCCTGCCCCCCCCACCTGAAGCCCTCTTCTTGGTAATCTTATTTACACTCATATCCAGATGTTAGCGACTCCCAGATGTAGACCCTAGCAGCGGTGAGTATTATGTCAGTATTGGGAGTTAGGATCTGGCTAACAATCCAAGTCAGAGAATATTCCTGCAGCCATCTTCAGTGGAAGCCGAGGTCCAAAGAGGCTAATAAACTGCTCAAATTATGGCAGTGGATCTGATCCTGCTGGAGGCGGGACTTTTCTTATTCATGTACAAGTGTCACCTGTGAGTGCCCAGGCTTGAGAACCCAACGCACTTGCTTGACATCTCCTAAGCACCCGAAAGGCAAGTTTTTCACCCCTCCATCCCTAGCCTGTTCCCCCCCTGACTTTTTACTGTCTCTGTGAATACCAGCCACCATTGTCAATCTACCCAAGGAGATAGAAACCAAACTAGTTTTTATTTTTTTCTCCTCCTCCCCCTCCTCCGGTATCTCACCTACTACATCCTGTGGATCCTTTCTCCAAATCATGTATGACAGATACCCTCTTCTCTTTCTCATTACCTTCATCCTAGCCCCATGAAGCATCTTCTCACATGAGCATAGCCTGGCCTCGCATAACTCTCCCCATTTGTTTTGAGCCCCTTAACCACTTCTCTACATAAAAGAATTCTCTTATAAGACAGTATATGTCACTCTGCCCTTCGCAGTTTCACAGTGAACCTAGGATTACTTAGCTTGTCCATCAGGACATGCAACGGCTGTGCATTTTATGCCGCAGTCTTTGGCCCTGACTCAGTCACTGGTTTTCTTCCCACTCTGACCAGTAGAAGAACCTTGCCTACCTATGCCCATGACTTGCTGTTCTGTTTGGAAGGTCTTCCGATGGTGCTTTGGTTATTAGACATCTCAGCTTAAAATCACCCCTCTGTACCACTGCTCACCTACAAAGCATCACCTTCCTTCTTAGGGCTCTGCAGTCTGTGACATGTATTCCTTTCCTTATTAAGTAGACTGTAACCTTGCCAAGACAACCACGACCCTGCTTGCTGGTAGAGACTTAGCACTTAGCACCATGCACAGTAACCTGGAAGCACTTGATATGAGGGAGGGCAGGAGAGCTCACATGGGGAAGGAAGACAGTCCATTTGAATTCGCAAGACTCCACCAAGTTCTATTTGTGTTAACTCCCTATAAGTTGAAAGTGGTAACAGCGGGAGAGCAGAAATGTCTCCGGCAAACAGACAGGGCTTAGAGAGACCAATGCACAGGGCACAGGACTCAGAGAGAACGCTAAATACAGGAGGTGTGAGATGAGGAGAGCAGGGGACAAAAGGGTCTCATGTGTACACAGCCTGACTTACAAAGAGGTGAACAACTGGTCAGAGAGGTCTTGGACCCAATACACACCCAGCAGGAGGCCATGGAAGGCCGAATTCCTAACAGTCTTCTAGAAAGAACAAAGTTCCGATGGAGTGCAAGGCAGGGGAGGTAGAACAGGGTACCTTAAGTGAAAACGCTTCCTCCGCTGTGGTAAGAAGAGTGGAGATCAAGTTACTATGTACCAGGGCTTTGGCCTAATTTTAGAACAGCACAAGGAACTGTTTAAATGCTTCAAAGGTTTCAGAGAAAAACCAAGGCATTTGCATAACCAGATATAGAATTACGTTAGAGGCTAGGATATCTGGTCCTAGCCCACAAAGGCTTCAAGCTTGTCAGGTTAAATCTTCCTTAAAATCGGAGCCAGATGCGCAGGCTGGGGCAGAATGGGAATTTAAAACATATTTTTACAAGTGAGGAAGAGACACAGGCCACTCTGGGCAAGATGGTCATCCCCCCCGCCCCCATCCAGAGGACCCTTTCATGGCGAAGGTGAATAAGAAAATCTCCATGGTAACTGGTCAAAAGCAACTCTCCTAAGTCAACATCACAAACACCCATCTATTTTTTTTTCCTGGATTTTTGCTTCCAAGACCTGCTATGTATGGTTAAACATTCCTGGATTGGGCAGCAGCAGGCATCGCGCAAGGCAAGACAAGGAGCTGTGTGACCAGTGGAGCAAGATGACGAACATGACCATGGTTTTGCCTTAGAATTTCAAAGACAAATGAAAGCAAGATGCTGGGTCTCAAAGAGTGCTTGCGGAGACCAGGATGATGGCTTGATAGGACAGACAGTACTCCAAACACTGATTTTATTGTTCCACTCTGTTCCTGAAAATAGCCAGCTTGCATTTTGGCTGGCAACATCTGGACGTTATTGTAGGGCTGATATTGAAGGGGGGGGGGTTGCTGGTTCATGAAATATGCATCTTTACAAATTTACAGAGGTCATCACCTTAGGGGATCATTATGAACTCACTGGCAAAGTCAGCAAACCAGGGAGCTGTCCAAGAATTACAAATAAGACTAAAAGCACGCACATAAACAAGAACCAAGAACTAAGTGAAAGCTCATCAAGTTATGTAGGGAGACATAATGGTTGAAACTGTTTACCCGGAAGGGCTGCACCCCGTGAGCAATTTGGAGAGAGAACACCAGGCTAGGGCAGAGCCAGTGTGCCAGGGGTTTACCGCAGCTTGGAAAATGTTTCAGGAAAAGCAGACTTTCAGAAAAGAGGAATTGAATAAGGGGGTCAGAAGGCCGAGTCCAGGAAGACAACTCAAGATTTTGGTGAGGATCCACTTCTCTTCTAGTAGAGTTGCCATGGAAACAAACTTGTTATTGGCTGTCCTTTCCAAACGGGCTGTAGGATAGTATTAACAGGGTCTGTGCCGAGAGGAGGTATTTCTCCTTTCACAGATAAGATTACCTTTAAATTGAAATGAATAAATATAAATAATAAAGTGGTACATGTGTAACCTCCAGTTGCCTGCTTACCTGAAGGAGCTTCTTGATGTACTCTGGGTGGCCGTTCTTGGCTGCGATATGTAAAGCACTGTGACCTAATGGGATAAAAAGGCAGATATTGGAGAAAGTGGCCCAGACACAGAGGGACAGACAGACAGACAGACAGACACACACACACACACACATACACCTTTTAGTTTCCTTTAACTGGTTTCCTTATAGCATTTTTATGTGTACCTGCTCCCTGCCTCTCATTCTCCCCCTAAGTATTCCCCCTTTTACTTTCATGTCGTGTGTTTTAGCATCCTTCCAACACCATTCCTTAAAGCTGCTTCTCCTCCCCTTTCTCAAGGTCCTCTCTCGTTTCATGACCTATACTCACTCTCAAGATAACCCTTACAAGCTAGAATCCGCACATGAGCGAAGATGTGGTGTTTGCCTTTTTGAGCCTGGGTTACCGCAATACAATATTTTCTGCAAACTTCATAGTACATTTCTTTACAGATGGGTAAAATTCTATTGTGTGTATGCAGTACAGGTTCATTAGCCATTCTCTGTTGGTGAGCATTTAGGCTGATTTGGTTTCCCTGCCATTGTGATTAGAGAAGCTGTGAGCCGGGATGTGCCAGTGTCTCTGTGGTAAGTCCTTTGGGTATATATGCCCAGGGGCGGTACGGCAGGAGATACTGGAGTTCTGTTCCTGTTTGCAAATCTCCACACTGATTTCCATAGTAGCTGTACTAGCATACACTCCCACCAGCAGCCAGTGAGTTCTCTTCCTCGAGCTTTTGTTGCCATGTATAATTTAAAGCAGATCAAAAAGACCTTAATTTAAAACACGAACAGCTGAAATTGTTAGAGCAAAGCACAGGGACAAACATGAAGCTGGACACAAACTTTCTGAATAGCGTGCACTTCCTACACAGTTTCTAACTGCTATGCCAGAGACAGCGACGAGGAATAAGCTCTTCTTTAACAAAGAAGGGACTGTTCCCCTAGAGATTAAGGTCACACATTCCTTAGTGTGACCACGGAGCATCCCGCCCACAGATAACATTCAGAGGCTCTGACCACTGTTCCCTGCAGGTTCCATTCAACTCTGGCCGGGACTGTGGTAGCAGCCAGCCTCACAGCACTGCAGAATGCCCCGTGTCCACAACAGTCATGTCAGACTAGAATACCTCAGGCCTAGAAACCCAGAAAAGACAGCCCACAAGCCGGGAGACAACATTCCAGAAACCTAGACACTTGCATGCTGTCTTTGACCCACCATTTCCTTCTCCTTACAGTGGACTCAGCTCTGAAGGGACAGATTTTACAAATTCTTGCTCTGTACGTGCGAAAGGAGCATTTCTTAGGTCCACCTCAGGACTGCAGTACGGGGCACCGGTGGTGTGCCATCAGTCAGGTAACTTCAGGAAACCCCAGGGTGCTACTCAACTGCCCAGCCAGTGCCAAACGAACCTCCACACCAGGGCCTCTGCAGCTACTGTGTGCTTAACCTGGATTTTCTTCTCCTAGGACAGCCACACAGTTTGCTCTCTCACCTCCAGATGCAACATGAAGGCTGCCTTCTAAATGAGGTCTTTGTACATTGGAGTGCTTGACCAAGCATGCATGATGCCACAGGTTCAATACCCAGCATGACACAAATGTGGCACAGTGATGCCCTGTGGTAACAGTGGCACCCAGATCGTTCAAGGTCATCCTTGGCTATACAGTTTGAGGCTCTGCCCCAGCCATTACAAATTCCATTTCCTCCTTAAATCCTTTTACATTGGTTTTTCTGTTTTATTTCTTTACTCTTCACAATACTTCAAATCTTGCAGTATTACTCCATTCTCAGCTCTAGAAACTGACATATATTTCCCACGTGTGCGCACGCACACACACAAACACACACACACACACACATGAGTGCGTGACACATGCATATACACCCCCCTACCTACCTGTTGGTTAACTGGTCCCCTGCCCCTATTGTTCTGTCTCACTCCTACTGCACTGCTGGTGCTGAGTTCGTTCTCAATGTATTCCAGTCATTTTGGATGAACGGGCACGCTAGGTAATGACTGGCTGACCACAACTGGTGGCTAACTCAATACACCTAAGAAAGCCTTAGATCTTGTCTTTGTCTGATTAACACATCCCCAGGGTAACACTCATAAGCGACCTCTATTTGGGGGCTTGCTTCAAACACAGCTTCAACCTCAACACTTGGTGTTTTGTGCTGATAATCGCTGTAGATGCTTGCTCATTCCCTTTACTGTTAATCTGCTAATCCACCTCCCTGGCCTCTGCCCTCGAGAAGCCTGGCTGTGACAATCCAACTCATCAAGAGGACATTACACAATGTGCCCTAAGGGCATAAAAGAGCCTAGAGTTGAGACTTATGAGTTTAGAGGAACAATTTATTTTCTATGATGGCCCAGTTCCAAAATAACATATTTCTTTATGATTTGTCTTAACTCAACACTGACTAGAACTTACTAGACAAACACCTCAAAGGGCTGGAGAGATGGCCCAGCAGTTAAGAGCACTGGCTGCTCTTCCAGGGTCCTGAGTTCAATTCCCAGCAATGACGTGGTAGCTCCTAACCATTTGTACTGGGATCTGATGCTCTCTTCTGGCATGCAGGTGTACATAAAGACAGAGCATTCATATACATAAAATAAAATAAAATAAAATAAAATAAAATAAAATAAAATAAAATAAAATAAAATAAAATAAACACCCCAGAGATTGGAGGGTCAGGAGGTCATGGGAGCCACATTAAAAAAAAAAATCCATATTCTCAAAGAACAGATCTCTTCTATTTTGTAAAAGATACCCTGGGATATTAAAAGCATTTGTTTAGTTGGGGTAGGATATTGAGGCAGAAAACCCTTCTTAACCCTCTCTTTAAAAGGTGAGGAAGGTTAAGAAGAGATGAGGGAAAAGAGACTCTTGAAAGTGGGAAAATAACAATTTCTTTGTCCTCTTTTGTTTCAGGTCCAGATGTCCCCTCTTTTTCAGAACTAAAGGGCGCCCCCGCGTGTGGGTGTCACTGTGCCCTGCATTTACTGGGCTTCGGTGGTTTAGCTATAACATCAGTTATAGCACTGCTTCTAAGGACAACTGCATTTTAAATTTTAAACAAATGCCTTGCAAATGAACTTCTGGAACATTTCCTGATTGTAAACTGGGGACTGTTTAGACTGTGCACGCAATGCATTAACTGTCGACTATTCTGGGAAAAAAGCTAATTCCCCACAAACACCATTCATTTGACAAAGGCATAGTTGTCCAAAGACAATGTGGTAGGAATATTGAAACAACATATTATAACTAAGTAACAGGCCTTCGCTTCATTTCCAGTGCCCTGGTCCTACCTAGAAGTGAGTGCTTGAAGCCTAGAGAAGCAAGAATTCATCTATTCCCCTGTGATACGCACCCTAACAGCAGTTTAAGAGTACTTTTCACTTGGTCACAAATCCTATTCACAAATCATTCCCGGACACTACCATAGTGAGGCAAGATGCCTCTCACTGCCAGCATTAAAACACATTTCTCTCTCCAAATACAAACTCTCCCGGACAGAATGCATTATTTATGATGGAAGCCCACTGGAAGGAGAAGATGCACATTCCTGGTTCCCAGAGAGCTATGGATATGTCTGGGCTGTCAGGGTGCAGCTTCCCTACAGACAAATAGCAGGGCAACCATAACTCATGTTGCTCACTCTGGCAGATCTTTGCCCACAAATGAAATGACTGCTGCTATTTATAAACCAAGAGCCCCAGATGACCGTTCACTAAATGGTCCTATATTGAACGTGACTCTAAGCATCTTCCTCTGACCTAGCAACATGACCACTTCTTAGTAACAAGATTTCAAGAGAAAACAGGAAAGAACTGACTAGCAGAGCGCTGGGGAGTCTGCTTACAAGCCTGTGCCATTTTTCAACATCTGGGAAGACGTACGCAAATAATCAAGAAAAAAGACAACTAGAGATGCCTCAAAAATATTCCCTTAAAGGTCAGCTTTAAGATGCAGACTATAGTTCTACAGTAAAACCACTTATTTAGTTATCTGCAATTGTACACATACGTAAATGACATTTTTAAAAAAGCAATCCTCTTTACATGAATTCTTACCATTAAAGCACAGCCCTAGTCACCTTGCTACACTCCCAGACAGGAGGCAGACTGGACAGCAAGTGCTCTAAGGCTAGACCTATGGCACTGCCCTTTCGCCTCTACCTCTAAAGCACAGTATTGAATCCAAGGCCATTCCTGAGGTCACCATCTGGAGTCCTTTCACAGCCAGGTATGCTGATCCTTGCCTCATGACCTCCTCTCATCCCACATCCATGCATTAGTAGCAAGTCAAACAGCATAAATCATACTTTAATTTTTTTCTTTACCCAAAGTTATAACATGAACTACATTTATTGATTATGATATGCAGCTATTTGGATGAATCACCCTCTAAGATGTATGACTCAGTGAATATTATCTCCTACTCCTCCCCACCCTGGTCTCAGGAAAAAGAGAGGAAGAGGATGAAAAAAAGATAAAATTCATCTGATCAGATACGTCAGAGGCATGCTTTGAATCCCAACTCTGGCTGTCCGGGGACTCACTCTGTAGACCAGGCTGGCCTTGAACTCACAGAGACGTGCCTGCCTCTGCCTCCCCAATGCTGGGATTAAGAACATGCATCAATACACCCTGCCCAGCGTTATCTTTTCCATTTTCATAAAGTGTCGACTTTGAGTGGGATTAGGATGTCTAATAGAATGGGACGCCACCCAGAAATGTAAAAATAAAAGGAAGCAAATAAACAAAAACCTAGCAAGGAGCCTAGCAATTTCCCAGGTGTCACCTCACCAGGGACTCCCTGCCTGTTATGGTCTCTTGGTTCTCCCTCATCTAAACATCCTTTGCAACTAAAGAAGTTTCACTAGGAAAAAACCCGCACCAAGTGCTTAGAGAAAGGTTAGGGTTGTAAGGGTGAAAAGACACACAAATCATCCTTTAGTCTCCCCTTCTGCCTCGTGCAAAAATCTTTGTATTTCAACTAAGTACACGCAGTGTCTAGAATTTGCATGATAAAAGCCACCACACCAGACTCAAACTTTTTTGTTTTATCATGTCGTTAGTTTTTTTGTCTTTAAGAGGCGAAACCTTTCAACAGCCTGCTGAGTAAATGAGAATAAAAAGAGCTGACTGAAGTCCCCTGAGTCATTCTAGAACAGTAGCCAAATACAAAGAGCTTTACGTGATTTCATACAAGGAGGAACATCTCCAGGCACCGCTGAGATGCCACGCTGACCATTTCACTCAGCCTGCTATCCAAAGTATGCAGCCAGATGCTGACCCGTTCTTGTAAGATTAACTGTGGGGCATCCATAAAAATTCCCAGAATTCCAGGCATTTCATATGGAAGGATAACTTAAAAGAGAGATATAAAAAACCATTTGCCTCTAGAGACTAAAGACTGTCTATTCAATTGTTTTGTTTATTTTGTTTTTCTGAGACAGAGTTTCTTTGTATGGCTTTGGCTGTCCTGGAACTCGCTCTCTATATCAGGATGGCCTTGAACTCACAAAGATCTGCCTGCCTCTGTCTCCAGAGTGCTGGGATTAAAGGCATGCACCACCAACATGTGGCCTCAATAGTTTAAAAAGTAAAAATGAAATAAAATAAAAATTACAACTTGACCATTGGGTGTGGTGGCACACGCCTTTAATGCCAGCACTTGGGAGGCAGAGGCAGGAGGATCTCTGTGAGTTCGAGGCCAGCCTGGTCTACAAAGCAAGTCCAGGACAGCCAAGGCTACACAAAGAAACCCTGTCTTGGAAAATTAAAAAAAAACAAAACAATTTGACCATCCTATAGATTTTTTGTGAATAAAAATAGATAGGGAATATCAGTATAACATACTCTGAAACAGTGACTCTCCCACTGCTGTAAAATCCCTCCAGGGGCATGGGACCACATCCCTGTAATATCAGGGTTAGAGGCAGAGGCAGGAGGGTTACTGAAAATTTAAGGCTTTCCTGTCTGTGAAATGAATCCTCGGCCAGGCAGGATGATGATTGATGATGGTGGTGGTGGTGGTGATGATAGTGATGAGGAAGACAAGGATGATGGTGGTGATGATGATGAAGATGATGAGGAACAGGACGAGGATAATGATACGGTCCCTACGTAGCAGCGTATGACTCTCAGTAACAGAGTTTAATGCCTGTTCTCAGCAGGTTTCCATACTGAAGGCTACATCTCAGCAACACTGTGCAACATTTAAGGTGAGTTTACAGAAAACATCTTTGCCAAAGCTGAGTTATTTAATTCACCCTCTAACTATAAAAGCCATTTGGTACTAAAGATGACCCACTAAGGCACAGTGATGAACTCCTTTCCTTCATATTCAGATGTGCTTTTTTTTTTTTTTTTTTTTAAAGGTTTATTTATTACATTTATAGTGTTCTGCCTGCATGTGTGCCCAAGCACCAGAAGAGGGCACCAGAGCTCATATTAGATGGTCATGAGCCACCATATGGTTGCTGGGAATTGAACTCAGGACCTCTGGAAGAGCAGACAGTGTTCTTAACCGCTGAGCCATCTCTCCAGCCCCCACAGATGTGCTCTCTTGAGAGGGACAATGAGAGTGAGCACCGCATCCAGGTCATAAGCAGCGGCAGTCAAAGCCATCAGTTTATCCCCACTGCTGCGGTAGGAGACGCTCGAGCAGTAAGTCTAGGCAGGGACAGATCCCAACACGCTTTTCTCCATGCATACAATCCCTCCTGTTATGGTCATGCTCGCTCTCCTTGTTGGTTTCATGGAATCACTGGAGAGACTGGAACCTCACCAACAAGATCCGGATAAAACAGTGAAGCCTCAGGAGCAGGGTGCTGGCCTCACTGCTGGCGCTGACATGGGACACGAAATGACTGAAGGTTCTACGACTTCCTGGAACATTCGAACAACATCCTGGGCCATAGAGGACTCGAGTCACCAATTTCAAGCAGTTTTCATTGGCCAGCACTGTGGGACCTCAAAGATGGTCCAGCCACAAATAACAGAAACTTACTTAGCTTTCTTATAAGAGCATGGTCTTGTCCTATGTATTTGATTGCTAATGACTTTGATCCCTGAGGTCTGCTTGCTGTCTCTTATGAGCAGACGATCAGGTACCCCAAATGTTGCTGTGTAACCCTGCTTCCTAAAATCCTTGTTTGACCAATAAAATGCCTACACATGTGGGCAGGGCAGAAATGAGGTAGGCGTGGCTGAGGTGCACTGGTGGGGAGGACAGGAGGATCAGGAAGGAGAGGGACAGAAAAGAAGGAAGCGAAGCTGCTGTGGGTTATCGTGGGGAGAGCCAGGCAGCTGAGAGAGCTGCTCTGGATTAACACGGAGAGAAACAGCCCAGATGGAAATCATGTGCAAATATTTATGGGGACGTTGGATGGGAAGTAGCATAGACAGGAATGATTAAAGCAGACGGCATGGGATGTGGGGCTGAGAGGTGACAAGGTAGCTTAGGGATAAAATTGGTCCAGCCCCAGGTGAAACAAGGCTTATGTAAAATACAACAGGTGTCTGTGTCTTCTATTGATATGGTAGCAGGTTAGTAATAAGCGCTATAATAATTAGGGGCTCTTAATAAAAGTAATAGCCTATTTATTTTCTGCAATGCTTCTTTATGAGCTTAATGGGGGAAATGACATAGGCAGGATGCTAAATAAAGGCAAAGGCTTGGTGTTGACCTCAGTTTTTAAAGTGCTTGCCTTGCAAACATGAGGAACTGAGTTCCGTGCCTCAGAACCCACATTTAAAAAGGTGAGCATGATGGTGTGTGCTTGTGAACCCTGCACTGAAGAGGCAGAGATGGCTGATTTCAGATGATCCCTGGGGCTTGCTAGCCAGCCAGCATAGCCTACTCAACAGGCCCCAGGCCAAGGAAAGACCTTGTCTCAAAAAACATAGCAAGTAACACCTGGGGGGTGATAACATAGGTTGGCCTCTGGTTTCCACACACACGAGTGCACAGGCAAACACATGAACATGAATGTGTAGACACACACACACACACACACACACACACACACACACACACACACACACCAAAAAGAAGCAAGACAGAGAATTCTATAATGTGATCTGAGCTAAGTAGAAATATGTTAGGGAGAACATGCTTTTTGTTTTTTTGTTTTTTTTTAAGGAGCATATTTTTTTTCCCCTCTGGTAAGAGTAGAAGCAGTTATTTTCTTTGCTTTTTAAAAACTTTCCTATCGTAAACATTTATTAAAGGAGACTATTTCTTTCTTTAAGAAGAGACAACGGGTGGCGTTTGGCTATGATGGAATAAGTAGCGTCCCACCTAATCTATTTCTGAGCAACAGAGGCAGTGAGATGAGACAGAAGCACAGAGCAGTGGTGCCCTCACTCTAGCCTAGTTCTGTGACACTGCAGTTTTCTTGGAGAGCAAATCCCTTCGCTGTCATGATTGGAGGTATGATAACCACTTATATGGATTAACTTTAAAAGCAATGGCAGTGCACTTTTAAAACAAAATAGCTGGGCTTTGAGATGAAAGATGCCATTTGTGTAAAATGAATTAATATTCCCCTCAAAGCAGTCACTTAAGGAAGTCATTTATTCCTCTATTAACACTGCCTTTCCTCATATATTTTTGGAATTCTCTGTGAAACTGCTCAGAAAAATCATGGGGACTTCTTTTCTTCCCATTTTCCCCAAAAGTAGTTTTATCAGTTTGATACAATTGCCCAACTTGACCTTCTCTTGTTCTTGGCTTCTCCAGAAAACAAACAATTATTCTCAAAGTATAAAGATTTCCAACTAGCAAATTACTTAAAAATAATAATAATAAGGAAAAGAAGAACCAAACACAACACAGACTTTGAAGGCCATTCTGAAAGATTAGGGTTTTCCAACCATTTGTGGGTAACAATAGCCTTTAACACCTGGCTGATTCCCAAAATGGCTGTTCTAAAGAGGGAGAGGAAGGAATTCAGTATAGCTTAACGGAAATCCCATGTGAAGACTCTGCAATTATACCAACTTTATAGCCCAGGAAAAACTAACGTAAACCTTTTAGAAGTCAAAGCTTTTCCAGTGCAAGAGACAAATGAAGTCACTAGCCTTTCCACACAGCCAACAGAGAATACATCCTAGGCCCCCTGCTCCAGGGGCTGCTCACTGGAAGATAAGACTCTCCTGCTCTCCCCGGGCTGCTCCAGGGGCTGCTTGCTGGGGGACAAGGCTCTCCTGCTCTCCCCAGGCTGCTCCAGGGGCTGCTGGCTAGGGGACAAGGCTCTCCTGCTCTCCCCTGGCTGCTCCAGGGGCTGCTGGCTGGAGGACAAGGCTCTCCTGCTCTCCCCTGGCTGCTCCAGGGGCTGCTTGCTGGGGGACAAGGCTCTCCTGCTCTCCCCAGGCTGCTCCAGGGGCTGCTGGCTAGGGGACAAGGCTCTCCTGCTCTCCCCTGGCTGCTCCAGGGGCTGCTTGCTGGGGGACAAGGCTCTCCTGCTCTCCCCTGGCTGCTCCAGGGGCTGCTGGCTGGAGGACAAGGCTCTCCTGCTCTCCCCTGGCTGCTCCAGGGGCTGCTGGCTGGGGGACAAGGCTCTCCTGCTCTCCCAAGGCTCCATTTGCCTTGCTCATTATCTGCTCGCACTGGCTTCACCTTAGAATCACCCGGAAAACCTTTAGAAAACACCCCTGTGTTAACGTGACAAAAGCAGCTTAAGGGAAAACGGTTCATTTGGGTCACAGTTCTCAGTCCCCGACAGAAAGGAAGTCACAGTGGCAAGAGCCTGAAGTACCTGGCCAAATAGGTCCACGGAAGACAGCAATGCGCGCATGCATACATGCCAGTGCCCAGCTCACTTTCCCATCTAGGGAATGGCATGCTGGTTGGTTTTCCCACTTGAACATCATCAGTATATGCCCAGGGCCAATCCTCCAGGCAGGCAATTCTAAATTCTGCCAAGCTGACAGCACTAACCACCCCCCCATCTGTGTTTATTCTTCTTTCTTTCCCCTTCACCCTTCATCTCTTCCAGTGACCAGATGATTTTGAGGGCACTGCAGTACAGCAAGGGTCAAGATGAAAATCATCGTTCCATCTGGAGCTCTAAGCTGGCTATGAAATATGTTACCAGTAACACACCACATTCATCAGTTTACGTACAATCAAGAATTAGGAGATGTTGGTTGATCTACACGTACAGTCCTAGAAAATAATATAAAATGCCATACTGGAGAAAGTGGAGCATATAGTTTCCAGCTGACTAGACACACAGAAGATGAAAACACCTATAAGGGCAAACAATGAAGCAATGGCAGGGCTTCAATATTGATTTTGTTTGTTTGTTTGTTTGTTCTGCTTCTGGCTTGTCTGTGGGCTCTAAATCTTTAACAATGAGCATGAACCACCTTCCCAACACCTATTCTCACACTGGTTTGTTGATTTAAAAAATTAAGAAACCACGTACCGGAAGTATCTTGGGCAGTCACATCCACACCATGAGTAACCATGACCTTGAGACATTCCACATGTCCCTTCGCAGCAGCGAGGTGGAAACTGCAAGGAGAGAAGAAAACACGTCTCCTTTAGATTTAGAAGTTCATCTTCTCACAGCTTTCCTTCTCCATGTACATGTTTTCTCACCAGAGCTCCACAGCAATCCTCAGAGACCTGAGTGGGCATGGTTAGCAGTCTCACAGTCAAGACCAGAGACTCAGTGTGGTCTGGTCACTTGCTCATTTACACCTTTCCTTGAATCCGGAATGTCATATTACCACTGAGCTACACATTTCCAGTCAATCACCATCATCTTTCATCAAGTGATGGAGCAGGAATGAGATTCTCAGCCTTACAAGCCAAAGACAAGGCTCTTTAAAAAGGGAGATGCAGCCGGGCGTGGTGGTGCACACCTTTAATCCCAGTCCTCGGGAGGCAGAGGCAGGTGCATCTCTGTAAGTTTGAGGCCGGCCTGGTCTACAAAAGTAAGTCCAGGACAGCCAAGGCTAAAAAGGGAATCCCTCCCTAACCCTGTCTCGAAAAACTAACTAACTAACTAACTAAATAAAATAAAACGTGAGATTCACCACATATTTGTCTCTTTCTCCACTTCAGGTTGAATTTATATGTAATAAGTCATCAACTTTTCCCAACTGCCCACTGCTTGCAGAAAAAGCATCTTTCTTTCTTTTTTCTTTTTTTTTTGGTTTTTTCGAGACAGGGTTTCTCTGTGTAGCCTTGGCCATCCTGGACTCACTTTGTAGGTCAGGCTGGCCTCGAACTCACAGCGATCCGCCTGCCTCTGCCTCCCTAGTGCTGGGATTAAAGGCGTGCGCCACCACGCCCAGCGCATCTTTCTTAAATAATATACTTTAGTAGGTCACACAATGGTCAGTTCTTGAACAAGCCAAGTCTACTGCTATTTTATAGGTGAATAAGAAAGCCACCGAGAACTTTTTCTGAGTGTTCAGTATATGTCCAACATTTTATCCACTTTTATATACTATCTTTGTTCCCTCTTGTAACAACCTTTATCGACTTTAACCCAGTGACACTTGACACTACGCACTTGCTCTCTATCTTTAGAATGCCATTACAAGGATTAACCTTCAAATACCATACGAACCATCCCTTCAGGTTCCTCGGACAGGGTACTTCTCTGGGCTGAAAGAAGCAGTGAACAATTTCACTGGGCATTCAGGACCAGAAGCAGATATGGTCTCCAACAAGGAGTGGTGGCCTTGGGCTACTTCCTATGCAGGACTACCTCCAAATTATGACCACGTCATGTTTACTTGTATGGCTTGTTCTGCCACCAGAGCCTGGAGTTGTGACTGACTGGCAAACCCAAGATCTGATAGTTGGACCCAAGTTGCATGACTGCAGACCAGTCTTTACAGCTAAGCGTAGGGAATGGACAGACCACCCAAGGAGGATACTCCGGATATGACTGTAAATCAGCTGCTAGAAAGCTAATTGTCAGTGGGTCCGGGGACATCTATTTAGCTTCTCTGGAGCCTAAATTCCCTCCACAAACTGATCAGCACCTACTGTCTTAATGTGTAACGGGACCTGTGCACAGTTTCTTTACTGTCAGAAGTTACTCTGTGAGTTACTAGTGAAAGTTTACTAATTTAGAAGTGCAGCAACGATGGATATTTCACCGATAGAATCTTGGTGATATAAAGGTTGGCCCTAAAAGGCAGCACCACACTCCCTCAGTTGCTCGGCACTGCTGATGTCACTTCATTGTAGCATAGATGGAAAGCCTTCTGTTTTAATCAGCCTTAGTGGAAGCTTTTGGAATGGGCTCCAGACACAGAACTGGTGAATGTAAGTAATATAGTTAACTGGTATTGAAGATGCAGACTCACCACATTTGCCTTGGTTATTGCACACTCCTTTAAGAGCTCCTGATAACTATGCCCTAGATTGCTAGACTGGTAAACCCTAACCTAAAGCTCATTAAGAACTGCCTTGCTAGGGGAGCTGGAAGAGATGGCTCAGAGGTTAAGGGCACTGTCTGCTCTTCCAGAGGTCCTGAGTTCAATCCCCATCAACCACACGGTGGCTCATAGCCATCTACAATGAGATCTGATGCCTTCTTCTGGTGGGAAGGTGTACATGCAGGCAGAGCGCTGTATACAAAAGAAATAAATTTAAATTAATCTTTAAAAAAAAAAAAAAGAACTATTTCCTTATCCTTCCATGCTACTCTCGCCTAAAGTCTCAATAGGATGTCCTCTCCTCTGACCCACTTTCTTGGTAAGTAAAGTTTTTCATGGTACGTATCCCTTGGACTAGTGTTTTGATATAAGTGAGTACATACCGTTTGTCTCTTTTTGCTTCTGGGTGAACTCACTCATTATGATAATTTCTAGATCAATCCATTTGTTCACAAATTTTGGGAATTCCTTGTTTTTAATAGCTGAGTAGTATTCCATCGTGTAAATGTACCACAGTTTCTTAGTCCACTCTTCTACTGAGGGAAACTTAGGCTGTTTCCATGTTCTGGCTATTATGTATAAAGCAGCTATGAACATGGTTGAGCATATGTCCCTGTTGTGTGGTAGGGTCCTGGAAACCTACAAGAAGAACTTTATGACAGGCAGATCTGGGTCCTGGGGTCCTCCTCAAACTAAGGCACCAGCCAAGGAGAATATAGGCATTAAACTTCAAACCCCTACCAAGACCTAGTCGACGAACATGATATTCTCCACCGTTGAGTGGAGAGTGAGATCTGATTCTCACACGAACTCTGGTGCCCCTTTTCTGACCACGTCCCCTGGATGGAGAGGCCTGGCGGCACTCAGAGGGAGGATAACAAGTTACCAAGAAGAGACTTGATATTCTGAGAGCATATATAGGGGGAGGAGGTCTCCCTCAATCACAGACATAGGGGAGGGGAGAAGGGGGGAAGTGGGAGGGAGGGAAGAATGGGAGGAAACAGGGGAAGGGCTAACAATTGAGATGTAATATGAATAAAATAATAAAATGAAAAAAAAAGAGTATTCCGATAATTTGCCCATTGTAACTGAGTGGATTATTTTTCATATTGTTATATAATGATGTCCTGTATACACTTAAAAAAAATAAAATAAAATTATTTGAGTTTAAGAGAAAAAAAAAAAACTGTGGCTAGGTGTTTGTTTATTAGATGGTTACTTTGTTATCTTCTAAAACCAGAGGACCACTCTAAATATATCCACACTAGAAACAGTGCCTGTTACACACACACACACACACACACACACACACACACACACACACACACACTCACACTTGCTACTGTTTTTATTTATTTTGTTTGTCCGTCTGGAAGCAGAGTTTTGCTACATAGCATATACTGGCCTCAGACTCAATGTTTGTACTGACTCAGCTTCTCACATGCTGGTATGACATCTGTGTGACACCAACTGTACAACAACTTTTGATTAAAGTGTCACACAAGTAAAGAAAATGCATGTTGGTTGAATTTTTGTGAATGGAACATGCCTACTTTGTATCATACAAATTCAACCACACAACATACCTGGCCACTTTATAGCCCCTCTGAAGCTATCCTTTGGGCCTTCCGCACGTAGCCGGATCGTATACTGTACTTATGGGTAGCTTAAACTGGAGATACCTCTGAAATCACTGCTACTGCATTGATGCATGCAGTCAGATAAACTTGACGTGAAGTCAGTGATGACTTAGACCGACCGTAGAGATTTAAACCATTACTTGGAAGGCCATGATCTTTCTAAGGAAGAGACAGTGTTGGGAAGATGGGCTCGGTTCCCAACTCCACAGCAGCAACTCCTCAGACATTGGTTTGAAAGGAAAACTGATATTGACCTGCATGGACACCTTTGACAGCTGTAATAACGTCTGATTGGTAGAGCCAATGAGTAAAGGAGTCACTGATTCTATGTTAAGGAAGGATGGCGGATGAAGGGGGTTTTGCTGTGCTCTATCTACCATACCCATCTGGCTTTGGATTAGAATGTACAGTTAAGGCTATTCCTCCTGCTCCTGTATTTTGGAAACTTTCCAACTATTCTCTTAAAGAATGCTTGCACTCTGCTACCAAAAAAGAGTAACAGGTATCCTCCAGTCCCTCAGGACCTCAGGAGCTCTCTACAGCCACCAAGTCAAGATATGACAGACATAACTTGCGCACCGATGTTTATTGCAGAACTATTTATAACAGCTAAGTTACGGAACCAATCTAAGTGTCCTACAATAGAGGGTGGATAAACAAATGTTGAGACCTATGTATGATGGATTTTTCCAAACATAAGAAAAAATGAATATATGTCATTTTCAGGAAGAAAATAAATGTAACTGGAGATACTCTTATGAACAGAATTAGGCTAGTTTTAGAAAGGGAAAAATAGTTTCCATTGCCACATTACTTGGGTTATTAAAACACTGACATTTTAACTAATGCACTTTATGAGAAGAACATGTATCTATAATTACACAGAATGAGGTGATTGAAAAAAAGTTTTCCAATATACTCATGCCAAACTAGAGATCAGTTTCAAGTGCTTGGATTACATTTCTCCAAAGTAAGAAAAATAATTCACATAAGTGAGAGGCAGTAGGAAGTCTAGTGTGACCCATATACTAAAATCAATGTTAAAATTCATATTTTCTACTGTGGTTTGGTTTTGATAGGGGACATTCCCCAACACATTATGGGGTATTAATCAAAGGCAGCGTAAATACCACAGTACAGTAGAGCAAGGCAGGAACACTGCACTAATTCTACTGCTTTTGTGTACTTAACTTGGACATCTAGTTATATTAAAACTTTAACCTCAGGGATTCTCACCTTTATCCCTAATGTCTGTGACTTTCAAAAATTAAAGCTTCTCATATTATGGAAGCTAAAGGGAGGACAGAGCAGGCAGAGAGCCGGGAAAGCACAGGAATCCACACAGCAGTGGTAAGGAGGTTCTACGTGTCACTTTTAAGGGCACAGACTGACTGGATTTCGGCACACTTCACCAGTGTGATCTTGGGCAAGAGTTCTCTGTGTCTCAATTTGCTCATCAGTAAAACGGCCTATCAGGAATAAAAGCATTTATATGTAAAGGCACCAAAGTACAATATGTAATAAACACTCCCCCACACATGCCACCAGCTATTCCAGCCTCACCGGCACAAGCCAGAGCAGAGGACGTGACCCATTGCTTCATCAGAGAAACTCAGTGTTCAGAAAGGACAGAATTTAGTTCTGGCACCACTGCTTTAAAAAATAAGGATGGGGAGGAGAGAAAAAAGCTGTGTGCATTTCCAGAGGCTGGATGCTTGGGAACGGTTATCGATCGACATGGACCCACCCCACGCCAGCCTTGTCTAAGGCTCACATTCGAGCTCTGTTAAGTTCTGGCACCTTTCAGAGACGTGACAATCCCCAGAGCAGCACTTGGCAGCCGCACGACATCGACGCAGAGTTGCTGAGCGTGAGCAGAAGCAGGGCCGGCTTGAACGAGGGTCTTAAGTGGAGAGCTCTGATGTCACCGGGTGGGAAAGCAAGCCGCACTGGTGGCAAAGCTTTGCCCCTCGGCTGACAGGGTGCAGGCTGTCCTCTCCTGCGCAGAGTGGTAAGGGTGCACACTTCCCCAGGTGACAGTCTAGAGGGCTGGTGGAGAGGGGCCGGCTCCTGTCTCCTGTCTCCTGTCTGGATGGCAGGCAGGCACCTGCACAGTTACTGAAGGATTAGAAAGGGGGGGATGGGGGGGGAGGCCACCACCAAGTAGTTAGCATCCTTATTGGCCTATGTTATAGAACACCGACTAAAAGCAGCTACTTGTAAATAAAGTGTGCAGATCGGGATGAGTGGGGGCCAAAATAGTAAATTGCCTAAAACCGACACATAGACAGCCCCTTAAACATGCTTTGTGACCATGTTGATGGGGTGTTAGAATATGTACTACCTTAAGGATGAGATGCTTTTAATGCTATTATAGTTGTGTGCTTTTGAAGTAGTCGCTCCCATGGCTATATCCATCCATTTACGCACGTGTGACCACATATAAATAGCATCTATGTGTCAAATACTGTCCTGAGCGCTGAGAAACAGTGACTAAAACAAACTCCCTAGTTATGAAGCTCAACTTTTAGTATGCGCTCTAAAAGTTAACCAGTCTGAGGGAACATTTTATATTTTGTGCACTACACACACACACACACACACACACACACACACACACACACACGGGCTTGGGAACTTAGCAATATTCAGAGACAGTTTTGATTACTGATAGGGACCGGAGAAAGAAGGGGCCCCAGCTAATGTGCGGAAGCCAGAGATAACTGCTAAGAATCCCAAACACCATAGGATGGCTCCTATCTCAAAATATGTGGTTTCTGGGTTGAAATGCCCTGTGCTTAAGCCTTTCAGTCAATGTGGAATGTCGAAGCATGATTCCACTAAAGACTAAAGAACTAAAATGCTAATGTTTTCACACTTTTTTTTTTTTTTTTTTGGAGATATGACCCACATAATATAAATTCAGTTCTTTTCAGCATAGCCACAAAAGTGGGCAAGCAAGGTCATGGAGCAGGAGGACGTTAACATTTAGCCTCTGGACGTGAACCCGAAGCACAGCCAACTTGAACAAGACACTCAAGTCTCAGCCTCACTGAGGGAGTCGAACTTACTGTCCCTGTGACAAAAATCCCTGACCAAGGAAAGATTTCTTTTATGCTCAAGGCTGCAGTTAATCATGTTGAGGACGGTACAGTGGGACAGAGAGCTACCACCATGGTGGTCAGGCAGTGGCGAGAAGAGAAGGGACTGGGGTGGTAGACCCTCAAAATCAAACGCTCAGTGACTTACTTCTCACAGCTAGACAGCATCTCCTGCAGCTTCCGCCTCCGCACAACCCCGCAGAGCACCACTCACTGGGGACCAAATGCGAACACATAGGGCTCTATGTTTGAGCTACAAGAGTCACTGTATAATTCTACACTTTCTACAATGTCTTAAAAAGAAAATCCCCCTACTGCTCAAGAGGCACTCTTTTCTCTGCTCCACCGGTCCAAAAGAGAAAAAAGAAAGATCGCCAATCTACTTTCTATCTTCTACTAACCTGCCCCACTGTGAACATGCTTTGGAGATGTGAGCACACAGTACGTGGTCCCCTGGCGCTGACTTCATGTAGTTTCTTTCGAGGTACACTCGTGTATTGCCAGTAGTTCACTACTGTGCAAGTGCATGAATATAGTGGTGTTTTTTCCCACTTATCACTTAGGTGAATGTGGGCTGTCTCTCCTTTTATAGTAGTGTTACTGCTAAAATATATATGTGAGTCCTCATGTGGGTATATGCTCTCAAAGCCAGCAGGTTTACAGTGGTGGGACGGCTGAGGCAGACTCATTTCTCTTTCTGAGGCACTTCTATACATCCTGAAGCTATTGTCTCATCACTCGCTTCTGACAACAATGCAGGGGGATTTGGAGTCTCCAAACCCTAACTGAGATTTCTAGGCTAGCGATGTCTTATTTAAACAAGAGAGTTTTGATTACAATGTAAAATTCACAGAGGCAAAAACTTGTATTTATCTAAAAATTAAAAAATTTGTTTTTATAAATGTGTGTGTATACGCTGTGTGTGTGTGTGGGGGGGGGGTGCACACATACTCCAGCAGAGGGCGCTGGTTCCCTCGGTGCTGGAGTTATACATGGTTTCAGCTGCCCAATGCAGGTGCTGGGAACTGATTTCCAGCTCTGTATTTCAGTATTCTCAATGAGCCTTTTGAAGTAGCTCAGTTGATTATCAGCGAAATTTTCCCCTAAAATAAATATAACAAAGTAAATGCAAAACATGTTAAGAACACCCTTTGGCTCCTTCTCTACCTACGCTGCTTAATTATCTCCTAAAAACTAACGCTGTCATTCAAGTGTCAGTGTATGGAGAAAGACTGTTTCCTTTCAGTTTTATTTAGGTAGGTGAAGAACCCAGTGACAGCAGGAAGGCTTTAAGAGCCGCGCATCTCCTCTCTAATGCAAGGGCCTGGGCAAAGCTACTGGTCCCTGCCCAGGGTTTCAGAGTGGCTGCTCGGCTTCCGATGGAGCTGAAGGGGCAGCACTTTAGTAACCTGAGTCTCGCTCACTCAGAGTAGTTCATAGGCCAGGAGCTTGTCAGGGGTCACTGGAGAGATGGCTCAGCGTTGAAGAGCACAGCAATACTCACATAACCACTTGGGCACTTTGATCCTAGGGAATCTGACGCCCTCTTCTGGCCTCCGTATGTACTGCACATGTGTGGTGCCCAGACATAACATTCAGACACTCAAACACAAGGAAGAAAAGGAGGGAGGGGGTAGGGAGGAAGAAAGGAAGGAAATGCAAGCTCTCAAGCTCTACCTATATCCCAGATTCTATGTACTTATAATCTGCATGTACTAGATCCCAGGAGAGTTCCTATATTTACTAAAAGTTAAAAAAAAAAAAACCCACTGGCCCAAACAAAGGACAAATTGAAATCCCTACACCGTTTTGTTATGCCATGATGCCCATTGTTTCAGCATTCTTTAAAAACATACTTTCTTAGCCTTAAAAACTTATTTCATAGCTGTGTCCCACAAAAAAAGGAATCCTTGTGGTGTCACGTTTCATTGTAACAGGGCCTGTTTAGCTCTGTTTATAAGGCTCAGCCCAGCCCATCACAGAGAAGTAACCAGAAGTCACAGACAAGCAGCCGCATGATTTACACACAGCTGCTTCGTCCTGTGGTGCTTATCCACACTGGGGATGCTTCTGTTTTCGACACCTGGACTGTCCGAGCTTCCGTACTCTCCAGCTCTACTGCTCTGTTCCACTTTCCGCTTCCCAGCCCCTATGCCTGATCCCAGCCCTCTGAAGAGAAACTCAATTTATTGGTGATGTCCCTAGCTTCCAGAAGAAGCTGGACAGCCTGAGTATAGGATAGTGTGAGTGGCAGAGGAGGAGAGGGTGGCCTGGGGGGAGGTTAGAGGCCTGGGCAGCACACTGTCAGCCATTTTGTTGATCCCTTGTAATGGTGGAACTTTAGTTTAAAGCAACTGTATGGTACCACCACCACCACCAAGAGCAGATAATCTACTGAAACACTATATTATTGTGGATTCTAACTTGAGGGTTGTGCTGCTCTTTAGAAAAACAGAAACTTTAAACCATAAGCTGGAAGCATTTGGCCAAAAGCAAACACAGGCATCGCTTAGGGTTGCTGGGACCCTCGGGTAGACTGGAAATGCCACCCCAGCACTGAAGCAGAGAGAGCCAGCACCGGAAGTTTCCTTTCCTACAAAACCACTCAGTGAGTTGTGCAAACTTCCCCGAAACAAATGCCTTGGGACCAGGATGGGATGTTTCCCAAGGCGCTTCATCAGGAGGCCTGAGCTGCTGTTCGAAGCCCACAAGTTTCAGTTTGGCAAGTTCCAGTTTCTAAAGAAAGACTAAACATAAGCCCTCAGGCTCCTGATTGGCAGAGGAAAGATATATGGGAAGGAAAGATGCTCTTAGGGCTACTGTCAGGCAGAAAATCTCACCCAAACCAAACTCTTGTCTTTTACCATGTGGGCTCTTGGCACTCACATGGTTAAACTACTCTGAGACTTCAGCATCTCCCCTTACTCTGGTACCAACATATCAAACTACAAATTAATCAGACAGGCAGTAAGCACTCAGAGCGAACCAGTCCCTGAACCCTAGCGGCACTGGTTACACACAACCCCAGAATCCAGGAATTACCAGCTGTGGAAAAGGAAAAGTCCAACACCTTCATTTCACAGAGACACTGGGGTTCAAAGGGGCTGGAGAATACACAGAACACAGGGTGTGAACTCACTGGCCTCATGCTTTTTTTGTTTGTTTGCGACAGGATGCAGCTACACAGCACAGGCTGGCCTTGGATTCACAGCAAGGCTTGGCTTTCTGAGTGCTGGGGTTACAGCTGGGAGCCACTGCATCTGGCTCCCTGCCTTAATGCTGAAGTAGCTGTTCTCCCACTGCCCTATGGTCAGGAAGGCTCAGGACTAGGTCATGATGAAGACCAGCTTCTCCCAGGTGCCCAAAGCAAGGAATTTCAGTTTTGCAACAGGAGCCTCACATCCCCAACCAGGCAGCTTGCTTCCGTTTTCACTGTATGTGTTTAGAAGATGTCATTGTGAGCAGGAAAAAAAAAAAAAAAAAAAAAAAAAAAAAAAAAAAAAAAAATTGAAATCATCTTAGGCAAAGTCAGAAAAGTTAAGTATTATTTATTACGATTTACTCCAGACTCCTAGCCATGGAGCAGAGAGTTGTGTGTGAGGCATCCTGGCCCCCTCGTCTCAGCTTCACTTTCTATCGCTCAGACTGCTCGCAGCTCCAGCCCACCAGCTCCTTGCTGTTTCCTGAACCCATGGCATGCCACCCCTCCTCAGAGTTTGCCTTGCTATTCCAAGGGAGCCATCACTCCAGAAGTGGTCGGGACCTGCTCGGTTCTGCTTCTCGCAGGCTTAGTCAGTGTGGCGCTTGTTCTTCTCACTTTCCTCCTGTACCTGGCAATACTCTGAAGAAGCCATGGCTTGCTGTCTGTCTGTCCCCTCAGACCGTACACTGACAGAGTGGAAGCTCGGTCTTGCTTTTTCCAACTTCCCCAGCACACAGCAGCAGTGTTGTCTATTTTCTTTTTGCTTTAAAGGTCATGTAAAACTTCCGCTTTGGTTTTTTTTTTGTGTTTTTGTGTTTTTTGTTTGTGCTTTGGTTTTTTTTTTTGTGTTTTTGTGTTTTTGTGTTTTTTTTTTGTTTGTTTGTTTGTTTCACTTTTCTCAGGTCTAGGTACAGCACTGAACCAACACAACTATAAATTAGTATCTCACTGTAACGCATGGTCCTGGTAGAGAAACTGAGTCCTCGGGCTGAGAGCTAGTTAGTTTCTTGACTCAGGTATGCAGTGGTGCTCCAGCAAAGTACTATGGGCCTGCGGTGGCGGCAGCAGCGGCAGTGGCAGCAGCGGCAGTGGCAGCAGCGGCAGCGGAAGCAGCAGCAGCGGCAGTGGAAGCAGCAGCAACAGCAGCAGCAGCAGCAGCAGCGGCGAGCCAGGCAGAAAAACAAATCCTCAGGCTTTTGCCCAGCAGGCTCACAGGTGATACTGATGTCCACAGCGGCATATGAGAAAGAGCATCACCACACATGGTTTTGGCCTCAACCCTACCTTTTCTCAGGCATGTTGCCTTAAAGGCTGTGGTGTGGGCCACTCCAAAGAAGCAAACAAAAGAGGTAATAAAGTCTGAAAAAACTAAAACGAGACCCCACAGGTTGAGATTCATCCCTAAAATCCATTAGCCTTAACTTACTCATCTGGTCACACACCCTTTTCCAGTTCTCAACCTCTGACTCATATACAACCTAAATGTTTTATGGCAGTTGTTTGTCGCTGAGCTCAAATGAGGCTGGGCCTACAGCAGCTTCCAAATGGACAATCCTACCGCAAGAAATATGTGTGCCCGAGTCTGTGTGAGTGCCAATACGCATGTGCCACAGTGTGTGTGTGTATAGGACTCAAAGGGCAACCTCGGGTGTTGGTCCTTGCTGCCCACTTTGTTTACGAGTCTCTTTGTTGTTTAGCACTGCATATGCTAGACCAGCTAAAGGAGGGCCAAGATTATAAAAGTGTCTGTCACCATGCCTGGGTCTTAAATGGGTCCTGGGGACTCTAAGTTAGGTTTTCACTCTTGCATAGCAAGTGCTTTACCAAATGAGTCATCTCCCCAGCCCTGCTGCCCTCAATCTTATGGGCCAGCATAATGCCACCATTGGTCAGAGCCGACTGAGAAAGGAAACTTCTGTCACCTCCTGACTGGCCTAAAGGAAGGGGAGAATATAAAAAACAGTGCTTTGGTTTTGATCTTGAAGTGTCCTGCCACAGTAGTACCTGATGGCCAGTCTGAAGGTCATGGAGCCTTTTGGGAAAGGCTGGTAGAAAAAAGACAATAAGGAGCTTTACACTTTCCTCGCTGCTGCCTGTGATCTCTGACTCCCAGTCTGTGATGAGATAAGGCGGGGATGGGGGGTCTCTGCTGCCCCCACTGCCATCCTGCAGTGCGATTCCCACCACTGCAAACCAAGGCAATGAAATCTTCCATCCCTTGTTCCTACCAGGTGTTTTTGTCACATACACAATAAAAGCAAGGAGCAGAAATAATGACTGTTGACATTGAAGTGCCCGGGATTGCTATTAAATGTAGCCAGCGCTAATATTCCAGGACGTATTCTCCTGGGCAAGGGGGCAGGAGTGTGGCGACAGCAACGGAAGATGACTTATTCTAAAGCTAAGACACACTCCGGGGCTGGGAGTGTAGCTCAAGGACACAGCACTTGCTTGGCATGTGGCAGGCCCTGGAGGCTGGGGCGAGGGAGGGGAGGAACCCATGATATAAACAAAATATGTCCCCAGATTCTAGTGCCTAGAAAGTAGAACAAGTGATGTGTATTAACTCCAGGATTTCCGGGTTTCTTTCTGAGTCATTTCTTCAATGTTTGTCCCACGATATGAGGCCATCACAGGAGAGATATGTGAAGAAAGCTGAAAAGGGAGCGATAAATGAACTGTGACAGGGGGGCTGGAGAGATGGCTCAGAGGTTGAGAGCACTGCTTGCTTTTTCAAAGGTCCTGAGTTCAATACCCAGCAACCACATGGTGGCTCACAACCATCTATAATAAGATCTGGTACCTTCTTCTGGCATACAGGTGTACATGTAGGCAAAATGCTGTAAACCTAATAAATACATATTTTTTTAAAAACGAACTGTGATAAATGCAGACAAATGTTGTCTGCTATCTCAACAAACAGTCCCTCCGCTGAGCCTAACCCTGGCAATTTGATAAGGAAACAAGATAAATGCAGCTACTTTGAAAGTTGGAGGGGGCGCGGGGCGGGGGGGGGGGGTAGGTTACACACAAGACAAGATGCAAGAAAGTCTTGAGGCACTAACCCGGTGGGATGACTTTTGAGGGATGCTGGATGCTGGCACTTTGTAAGACACTCACCAGGGCTAAAAGTGGATGTGTGAAGGACAGGCACTCGCTAGTGACTGCAATAGCCTTAACCTTTGAACTGCTTGGCTGCTGCTTGGCGTGAGAACCTCTTGCACCAGATGCCCTCTTTGCTGTGAGTGACTGAAGGCCATTAGCTGTGTGCTCAAGAGCTCCATCCCCACCCTCCCTGCTCTACTCTCTGACAGGGTGACTGAGTTTCCCAGGATCTCTCTGACCCCTGGACCAGGGGTAGCATCAGCCCTAGGAGGCACTGCTCGCCAACCAGGAGGAGAAGGTCAGCCAGAGATCCGGGCCACAGTCACACATCTTCATCTTTAAAATTCTTCATCATCAGATGAAGACGTACTCCACTTGTCCGTGTTTTGAGACAGGGTTTTGTTATGTATGTACATTAAGCTGGCCACTAACTTGAAGTAATCGCCCTGTTGTTGTCACCCAAGTGTTATAGTACTTGTCTGCTTACTTAATCCAACTTTTCAAACAGCTTTAAAGCAGTATTTTCATTAGTGGTTTCTAGTTTCCAGATTCACTGTAGTCATATCTCACCCCCCTTGGGTGGCTAACAGTGCTCCCCTCTGGAAGTCCCTGCTACGGACATCCACAGTCATGGCTCAGGACTGCTGACTTCCAAGCTCCTCCCAGGACGACTTATTATGGTCTATTTAGCGTTCAACTGCTTTTCTAGTCCAACATTCTACTTTTTCCATTCCTCCAAAAACCGAGTGTGGTTAGTCAAGCCTATTCCACAGTAAAGGGCTTTAGCAGGCCTGAGCGTAGCAAACATGGCACCCATGGACACATTTTGTCTTTTATCCTTCTCCTCCTTGCTAAAACAACCCACTAGATTATATCTGTAAAACTGGCCACCAAAGGTCTAGTCACTTGTTTGGACACCACGTCCAGCTCTCAAAGTCCAACAATCAAAAGCCCAAATAATTAACATGCCCAATTAAAATTAACGACCTCATCCTAACACAGAGTTTTCCCCCTTTTCCCTTTATAAACTGTCATTTTCCTATGGGTCACGGCTGTCTCATCTCTCTCCAGAGGCAGGCCTTTGTCCCTCAGGGGCAAATATCCCTTCCTCCTTTCCCTTGTTCCTGTCCCCTTCTCCCTCCAACTCCTCTCTTTGTCTCTTACCCCCTGCCCTTTGTCTCTCTGGGGCAAACACGACTCCTTTGTGCTGAGAACTCGGTCTTGGTATATACTGTATCCTACTTCCTGGTACTAATTTCTATCTTAGTTACTCTTTTATTGTGATAAAACATCACGACCAAAGCAACTTTCGAAGGAGCTTATGTGGGACTTACAGCTTCCAGGAGTTAGGCATGCTAGCGGAGCGCCAATAGAAGGTGATAGGCAGACACGGTGGCTAGAGCAGAAGCTGAGAGCTTACATCTTAAACCACACACAGAAAACACATAAGATGGTGTGTGTGTGTGTGTGTGTGTGTGTGTGTATGTGTGTGTTTAATCTCAAAGCCCACCCACACTGACACACTTTCTCCAGCAAGGCCATACTTGCTAATCCCCCCCAAACAGCTATCAACTAGGAACCAGGTATTTAGACACCCGAAACTTATGAGGGTCCCCTCAGTCACACCACCACAGATTTGTTACCATTTGCCTCTGTCACCAGAGTACCTTACAGAAACCTTGAGAGGTAAAATCCTTTTTTTTTTCTTTAATTCTATTTTATGTGCATGCATGGTGCCTGCAGAATCCAGAAGAGGATGTCAGATCCCCGAAAAGTGGGGCTACAGACAGTTGTGAGCTGCCCTGTGGTCCTAGGCATTAAAGCTGGGTCCTGTGCAAGAACAAGTGCTCTTAGTGAGAGGAACAGCTCCAACCTTTCTATTAGGCCAAGTTTCAGGAGCTCAGTCCACATCTGCTTAGCACCATACACTTAGGCAGAACATTCCAGTGACAGAGGCTGTTCTTTGGGGTCAAAAAACAGTGTAGAAGGAAGGATAAGATGACGACTAGGATGGGGTTATACGAAAGTGTGCGCTTTAGGAACCCACTCACCCCAGCTAGGCCCTACTACCTGCCCTTCACCATCTCACGAAGGTCACATAGAGAGGCAAGCGTTAAATGGGGCCCCAATGGATTCATTCACCTTTAAAAACTGATGCAAGGTCCAGCGCTCTAGCTCAGAGGTTAAGAGTGTTAACCATTCTTGCAGAGGACCCAGGTTCAATTCCTAGCACCCACGTGGGTGGCTCATACCATCCGTAACTCCATTTCCAGTGGTCTGATGCCCTCTTTGACCTACATGGGCACCAGGCACGCACATGATGCATATAAACACATACACAGGCAAAACATTCATATACACAAAAATAAGTTTTAAAAATCTATTTTGTAGCCTCAAATAGACTGTGCGGGTGCATCAAGTATCAAAAGAAAGGAGAAAGCTATGAGTCGGGGATAAGGAATATCACAACCCCGGGCCCCAATTTCCAGCGCAGTTTCAAGAGAGAAACGCCTAGTCCTCATGCCCCAGAGCCCAAGCACCTATCACTAAGAACAACCTTCAAAGGGAAGCTATAGCCAGTGAGACTGCGAAGAGGGGCAGAGGCTGCAATCCCGTACAGTACGTAATGGTTTCTATTGTTACATACTTTACAAGTCCTCTGTGGGAAGAACTAGGGAAGGCTGAGCATGTGGTACAGATGTCTAAGACAGAACTGCTGGTACCAACTAGCCCACACAACCCTATCCTGAGCAAACAGAAAGGCAGGGAGGAGAAAAGGTCACTAGCTGGAGAAGTCTTTGACTGTACTGGTATGTGGGGCACAAAAGCTGTTCCTCTACGCCTCAGTTCCACTCATCTAAAAATACTACTTGCACAAGTTTGTGCTTTCAAGGCTAAAGAGATCAGGTTTCTGAAATGTGGAAATATACACTCTCCCCTACACACCTCCCTCTCTCTGTCTCCCCTTCCCATCCCCCCATGTCTTCTCTCTCTCTCTCTCTCTCTCTCTCTCTCTCCCCTCCTTTCCCCTCCCTCCCTCCCTCCCTCTATTTCTCTCTCTCTCTCCCTCCCTCCCTCCCTCCTCCCTCCCTCCCTCTCTCTATTTCTCTCTCTCTCCCCCTCCTTCCCCCTCCCTCCCTCCCTCTCTCTCTCTCTCTCTCCTCCCACCTCTCCTTCCTTCTCTTCTCCTCTCCACCCCCCACCCAGGTTTCTGCACATATGCCCTGACAAGGATTTGATCATATACTACGGTCCCAGTAGTGATTTTATTTAGTCTGCTTGTTCCTAAGACAAACACACACAGCTTTAATTAAAGGCACATCCAACACACGGGGAGCCATCTTGAAGTAATTAGACTCTTCCACGCTAAGGTTTTGGGGTCCTGACATCCTCTCTCCCACATCCTCACCTCCCCCATGGAAAGAGACCAGATGAGGCCAAGAAAAGCCAAGCGTCACTCCGTAAACACAGCCCAGAGCTATAACTTTCTGCCCTGAACTGTTTTGTTTTCCTCTGACCAAGCCAGCACCCTCATTTTACTCTTTCCTAAATGAATTCCAGTCATTCAACAGCTTTTACTTTTTTTTTGAAAGCCCTCTGTGATCAGTGTTGGAGGAAGACATTTGTGTGTGTGTGTGTGTGTGTGTGTGTGTGTGTGTGTGTGTGTGTGAGAGAGAGAGAGAGAGAGAGACAGACAGAGAGAGAGAGAGAGAGAGTGTTTCCCCTCTTGCCATGGCAGGGGATATTCATAAAGAAACTTAAAAAGTTTCAGGAATTTCCAAGCTACCCATCTGGCCTAGAGCTATGGAAGTTTCTAGAGAATGTTTGAGCAATGGCTACTTTGACCACCACATTCTTGGGACTTCTGGGCTTGTTGATCCTCTGGAGAGTCCAAGCTGAGTGCTCTTCTATTTCCCCTGGATCCCAAGTTAAGCCACCTCAAGGTAATGTATTGATGAAGCATTCTAAGCAGAAAAAAAAGGGGGGGACGTTTCTCCACAGCAATCACAGCGATGGTTCCTTTGTGCCTAGAACATAGGGAAAGGCTAAGCCAGCAGAAGTGCTAGGGCCCTGGCCTCCTGGACCTTAACCCCTGCATGAGATTCAGGTCCTTCGGAAAGCAAGGCTTCACTTATTGGAAGTATCACTCCTTTTCCTGTTCTGTCAGGACTGTAGGATGTAACTGGACATAGAGCCTGGGCTGATCTCTGGGCATTTTCCCCTAATAGAAGGCAGGGACATACAGAAGAAGAGGGCACATAAGCAGAGCACGTTCACATCGCTGAGGGATGAACCCTGGATAAGCAAGTCAAGACTCCACACTCACAGGCACAACCCCTAAGCCTGAAAGCTCTCTTGAAAAGGGTTCTGATGCCTAATTTTGCCATAGAGCTGTATACACAATATGGTAGGAAAAGGTCAAAGATGAGGACAACTATGGCCAAGGATATAATTTACAAGTTCGTGATGTGGCTTTAGCCTTTAGAGAGAAAGGCAAAAGTATCTCTTACATGTCCACTAGGGAAACTGAGCATCACTGTAAGCTCCACTGGTCTGGTCCAGCCAAGAATCGCAGCTGAGGGGACAAGGCTAGTATTGGTTTGTCATAGACACCAAGTTTTTCCTAGGGCAATGCGGTCCATATGTTACCCAGCCAAACGCACCAGGAAAGAACGGGTACAACAACACATTTCCAGAATCAGACAGATCACAGGGGCCCTCAGCACAGAGAGGCCAACATCTACAGACGAGAAGGCTAAGGTAATGACTGGTGCCACACAGGTCTTCATTATAGCAGAAGCCTTGAGTTTGGAAGAAGGAAGGTGGTTTCTTGCCTCCCAGCCCCACCTCAATGTGAATATTCCAACCATTGGGTTAGCCGAGAAACATAAAGCCAGATAATATTTATTTCCACACTGTCTTTAAAAGATTAATTTGTTTGTTTCTTTGTTTTTGGTTTTGTCTTTCTTTCTTTCTTTCTTTCTTTCTTTCTTTCTTTCTTTCTTTCTTTCTTTCTTTCTTTCTTTCTTTCTTTCTTTCTTTCTTTCTTTGAGACAGGGTTGCTCTGTAATAGCCCTGGCTGTTCTGGACTCACTTTGTAGATCTGGCTGGCCTCAAGCTCACAGCGATCCACCTGGCTCTGCCTTCCGAGTGCTGATGTAAAAAGGCGGGCAGTTAATAAGTTCAGTCCTCAAAGAAGTATCCCAAGCAGGAAGTGTGGACAGATGACAACATATGGAAAACCCTGCACTGGAAAAGGGGCCACTCCTCCCTTCCTTTCCTTCAATGGTTCTTCTAAGTAAGGATCATTCAGAAAAAAAGAGTTGACTTCAAGTGTGAATGCCTTCCGAAAGCAAGACAGGGGGGGGCCTTGCTTTTACCATTTGTAAAAATGGAGGCAGGCAGTCCGTGCAACTTCTGGGTGTAGCACAACCACTGTGAGAGGACAGACTGAACACTGCCACATCCCAAAACATGGATGAGCCCTGAGCAGACACCACGTGAAGAAGCCAGAGGCCACACACATGACTCCAGTCACACGAAACAGTCCAAAGGGGCAAATGTAGAGGGACTGCAAGCTCACTAATGATTGTCACAGGCAGAAGACCGGGAGAGCCTGGGATTCTGTAGGGACGATGAACCGCGCTGTGAAAGTGCTAGGGGAAAGGAATTGTATACTTAAAAAAACTTTGAGACACTTAGTGTGGCCGGGCACTTGGGAGGCAGAGGCAGGTGGGTCACTGTGAGTTCAAGGCCAGCCTGGTCCATGACAGCCAAGGCTACCCAGAGAAACCCTGTCTCGAAAAACAAGCAAACAAACAAACAAAAAATCCCAAAAATGCTTAGTGTGATGTGTCTTTTACCATAATAGGAAAGAGGTCATCTTAACTGTCTATTCATCTATTCATTCTACACATAAGAATAGGGGAATAAGGAACAAACTTCATAAGGTCTTCACGCCTATGTCTAAGTTGCTAATGTGAATTTTCTGTCTTCTTTTTAATGAGTGTTTTCTTGGTCAAAACTGTCATAAGCATTTATCACGTCTTCCCTTGGGATGACTATAAAAAGGCTGTCTTATGCAGACACCTGGATACAAGGAATAGTTGTAGGAACGCTGTGGCAGACTAGGACAAAAGGCACCATCTGTCACCAGAAACTTCAGGACAGAAGAGGAGACGTCCTGGGCTCCCAAGGCGCAGTGATTACAAACATCTTTTTCAAGCACTTTAGGCAATTGCAAAGCAGAAGCTTCCTCGACTGAGAACCACTCGTCTGGAGGGAGAAAGAAGGGACCAGATTTTCGAATGTTTCCTGTGAGTGAGAACTGTGCTAGTTCTGTACACAGCACCTACAGCCGTGGGTCATCCATGCTCTCCTACACCTTTCTTAACCGTGAACACATCATGGTCCCTAGGAAGAGACTCCACCTCTGAGGAACAGGAGATCAAAGGCAAATACCCCATCTGCTTTACCTAAACGCAAAGGAAAATGAATGTTTTAAGTAAAGGGCCAGGCAATGAGTACTTGGGCCTCTGTACGCCATATGGTCTCTGCTGTAATTATTCAGTTCTGCCTTTGTAGCTCAGGGCCAGCCATGGGCCAGGCCTTAATGAGCAACAGACAGCAAGCCATGTTTGCCAGCTCTGCTGGAAGTCTAAAATTTCTAGAAGTTCTCAGAAAAGCACCCTCGTTACCAACTGGAGAAACCTGCCAAGAACAAGCCCACACCTAGGTCTCTTTCCCAGCTGCTGGGATCTCTGGGTAAGGAAGCTACTGGCACACAAGCCCTTGTCACACAGCTGCTTCTGAGGACACCCAAAGTGAGACCCAGCCAGGCATGGTGGCACATACCTTTACTCCCAGCATTTGGGAATCAGAGGTAGGCATATATCTGTGAGTTCAAGGCCAACCTGGTCAACATAGTGAGTTCCAGGAAGAGCCAGGGATACAGTAAGAACACCTTGTCTTAACAACAAGAGGAAAAGGTGAGAGTTAAGGATTGGGAGGTCATGAGTATAATAGAGTCCACATGAGAGGCCTGTGTGACTCCAAAGTCCCAGATCTCAGTAGCACTACCAAGAAGAAAGGTGGTTATAAGCTCTCACCACAGCACCCCCATCCTTTCCTCCCTCTCCCACATAGTTTTAATTATGGAAAGCAGGAATTTCGGGGCACGCAAACCCAGAGCAAAGTCTTACTACAGTGCTCATGCAATCAGTACCTATGCTAAAGAGTGCTTTAACAAATCACAAGCCATAAGGTTTGAAAGCTGTGCTGGTTCTTATCTCAGGGAGAATTAACTTCCCATCTGCCAACTGCTTGCAGTCCTGCCGTTATTTGTTCTCTGGTGCAATTGTTGGTTGGTTGTTTCCAAGAACAAACACAGCCACCAGGGAAATCTCAACTTGTAATTTGGAGTTGGATGGGAAAGGAAACAGAGGCAGACATTTTCAGATTAGGGTTAGGAAGGGGTCAGCAGTAATTTGTTTCAAGGCCCCCTAAGCATTTTGGTCAAACTTCCCTTGATGAAATAAGTCAATGTTTGGGGGTTTGTGTTTTGTTTCTTGGAGCCCAGGGACTTGGGCATGCTTAGCAGACACTGTACAACTGACATGCTCCCCAAGCCTTAACAAACACATGTGAAAACTAGCATTTTCTCTTACGCGCTCTTGCCCTCGCTGTCGTGCTTGGTGGCACTGGCTCCTTTCTTGCCCAGCAGAGAGGCCACCTTCTCAGCATCTCCGTTCTCCACAGCCTGCAGCAGCCGGTCATCGTTCTTGTTCCACTCATTGGTCTGTGGAGCAAAAGGCAGAGGCGGAGTTAGAGGGGTGAGCAACATGAGCCACAGCTGTGTGCATGTCTCCCTAGGTCCAATCACACCCTGCTCCCAGCCAGCTGCTTTAAAAGTGCCTTCAGCTTCACCGTAGAAGGCTGGCTTTCCCAAAGAAAACACAACAGTTCAATGAAACATTAGCCGTCGGCAAACTCCAAGATAGGGTCACTCCTGACAGCCACCCTTCAGAAGATGAAGCAATGTAGAACCACGCGCCAGCTTACTCTTTACCTAGTCGCCAGCTAACCTTGACAACTGGTGCCTGAGAACACGGGCCTTTGACCTAGTGCACAGTTCACTCAAGTGCATGGCGATACCAAACCAAACCAAACCAGCCAACAGTTCAAGGTTACCAAGGGTTTAAAACGCAAACAATTCCTTCTGGCCTGGGTACCAGGTCTTAATTCTCTGAGATGTCCAGGCTGCTGACTCAACGAATTGTCAGTAAGCGACAAAAGGTTGTCTCTGACCAAATTATTACACATCAAAGAGCCAGTGCACAAACGGAGTTCTTCAAAGTTTGTGAAACAGCTGGTAAATACCACGTGGAATGATCATGGCTCTGTATAATTACTTCCTACTGTATTTTTATCAAAGTTTGTTGAGGCCACTGCCATCCACTTTCCTACTGTAGCAGTCTACTCAGGAACAAAAAAATTAGGCATTTTCTTGATTACAAACGAAGCTTCCCAGCTGGGCGTGGTGGCGCACGCCTTTAATCCCAGCACTCGGGAGGCAGAGGTAGGTGGATTTCTGTGAGTTCGAGGCCAACCGGGTCTACAAAGCGGGTCCAGGACAGCCAAGGCTACACAGAGAAACCCTGTCTCGAAATACAAAAAACAGAAAAACAAAGAAAACAAACAAAAAAACAACAACCAAGCTTCCCACTGAAGGGAAGACAAAAGTGTGTGGCGAGGGTGACAGCTTTCATTACGAGTCTAACAAGTGTTACCTGCCGGCAGCACACACTAAGAAACAGGCTGCAGTTGCTTTCTCCCTTAGACCATTTTATAACCACGAGAACAATTCAGTAGTACACTTAGAGCCAGCGATCTCTAGCTATATTATCCTAAAAGGGCCAGGCCCTGTAAAAATCCTTCCCTAACCTAAACTGACTGAATTAAAACTGGGTTGGGCGGGTCAGAAGGATGTGAGATCTTAACGGACGGGACTGAAAGCATTTAAGTGAGGCGAGGCCACATAAAAGAATTTTTTGTCGGCAGCTGCTAAGGCACCCCATTTTTCAGAAAACAACTGGATGACGAAGGGTCCCTAAATCAGTTCCGGGTGGATCTCTGGGGAGGATGGGGTAAGATAGGTCCTTGCCCGAGGTCTGATGGGACCCTAATTTAGGCTGTAGGAGCCGCTGAGCAAATAAAGCAGAAAGAAGATGCATTCTCCGTGTGGATACTCAGTAATCGGCTGCAGTGCTGCGCACTGGCCTCACAGCGCAGGGGACAAGGCCAGGTGCTCAGATACAGCGGGGACCTGTGAACGGAGAAAGAGTTCAGAGCAAATTGGAAAGGCAGAGCCAGAAAAGTGACCTCCATTTTTTCCCCCTAAAACTTCATTTTCCTCAAGAACCTCTCCACACACTGTCCCCTGCCATAGCATCTCCTCAGCCAAGTACAACATGGGGCAGGTTTGAGAAGCTCTCTGATGTCACTGCTCTTAAGAATCTAGAAGCCAATTCCTCTTGCCTACCTGTCCCCCTGTGTCCCCTATTCTTCCACCAAGAAGTACAACACTAAAGCCAAAGACTAGAAGAAATCTGAAAGGTCATCTGTCTCTGTCAAACTACAGCCAAAAGACAGGACCAGCTGGATACGGGCATGAAGTCTGGCATGCTCCTCTGACATTCCCAAGTAATCCATTTGTGCTCCAGAATCAAGAGAAGTTTCCAGAGACCATCACGTATCGACCACACCACTTCCCAACTCTGAAAACCGTCTCCTCTAATAACCCTCAAGACATATCCAATGCTGGTCACTTAGAAGAGTTTTCTACCTACTTCAGGGTTAAGCTAACATCCTAAAAGCAAAACAGAAAAGACACTACCAGGTGCTCAGGTTTAGTAGGACCGAATGCCTTTTGAAATGCCTGACCAGTGTAAAGGTACACACTGGGCGATGACAGCTGTGACAACAATTAATTCTTATGGGAGAATCACAATGGAAGCCGCTGCTTTAGAACGCCCGTCATCCACCGCCCACACAGAGGCCAACTACTGTTGGCCAGGGCCCTGCGGGCTCTCAGGACCTTGCTGGTCACCTCTCTCTGCCACTCTGTTCTGCTGTGTCCTCGGGGTTCACCTACTCAGCTCCACTGAAGCCTACCGTCTAGACGAGATGAAATATGGCATCCTGGCTTTTGTTTGAGGGTTCTGGTTTGTTCGTTTCATCGCAAACCTTCAGTTCCCTGAAGACACTGAACTGTAGCTTTTGGTTCTTACATCCCTGGTGCCTGGAGAAAGTTCAGGATGTGCTCCCTCTTGACTAATCTAAATCTCTCTTGGCTTAGCAAATCTTTGCTCTGTCATAATAAAATTCTTTCATTTTTCTTGCAGACAATTAAATCATGCTTCAGTCTTTTAAAAATACATTTACAGCCTAAATGAATCTGACTTCCTCAGCCTTTCCACACAGAGGCCACTTTCCCGAGATTTGTAACCGTGGCTACTCTCCCCAAATTTCTTCATGACCAAAATGCCAAACCTCATAAATTTAACTGGGGTAAGCCAGTGTCTCCCTCACAAGAACCCCCTAGGTGCTGGTTGAGTCTCTGACTCCCAGTCCCTTTCTGGAGATTCTGACCCAGTGATTTAAGGCCCATTAGGCCCAGCAACTACTCTCGCTGGTCCCATTCAGAAACATCCAGAATCTATGCCAGGGCTGGCTAGAGGATTCAACTGAACCAATTTTGTCCTCCTCAAGGCCTTTATAGACATGGGACAGAAAAAAAAGAAAAACTCTCCATTCTCGTGCTATTTATGTTGTCTCCTACAAAAGCCAATTAGGCCTTCATCAAGGATGCGTGTCCAATGTGTCCATAACATCTGCTGTAGAATGTTAATGAAACCACTCAAAAAGAGACAAAATATATAAATGGAACAAATATCCAAGGAGATTAGGGTACAGTCCATCAAGGGGAGGCTCAGGGTAACCTAAGTGAACCGAATGGGGTGCAGCAGCACAGATGGTCATTAGAAACCAGAGTTGAGAGAAGTTAAGATTAACATGCAAAGCCCCGCTTACTATGACTGAATGCGTATGAAGAAAAATTCAGGAGAGATGGAATCGCATTGTGTATAAATGGGATAAAAGTCAGAATGGTGGTTAGGAGTTGGGCTGCTGTGTCTGGTGAGAAAGGGATGCACAGGACTATACAGAGGCCCTGGTCTACCCTGCAACTTGGTTGGCGGCTCCACCGTCACTCACTTGGTAAGCACTTAGTAGTGATATATCCATATACCTATAGAACTATCTATATAACCATGTACCTATATAGGCGGATATATAGTCTATTCACATATATTTCTCTATAGGTAGTTGATAGATTACACATCTCTTCTACTTCTCCCCTACCCCATATCCATAACACAAACATCATGTGGGTCAGTTTCTGCTTCACTTGACATTGGGTCAAAGGTGAGTGGGTAAACACATTACCACCGTTAGTTATGTCTACTTCGGAGACAACCTGCTGCCAAAACCTGGCTCTTAATCTTCTGAAAGATCCATAAACCCACATGGTGATGAAGGCATAGGCTGCTGTCAGACGCACGTACATAATACAGAAAGAACTTGCACATAGCTTCAAATGGTCTCACTGAGGGGCCCAGGCCGGCCTTGGCCTTGATCTGTAGCCTCCTCCCCCAGCCTGGGGACTGGCTGGGACAATGGGTATATACCATCACACTGAGCTTATTATTCTTAAACTAGATGATCAGCCCCCGTCCTGCCTAGCTAATTCACCATGCGCCTTTTAATATGTACAATAAACATCTCCTTGTACGGATATAACCTGATGGTCTGTTATGGATATAGAGGCAGGTAACACCTTAATGCAAACCTTCTAGTACATTCCTCAGAAATCACATTTTTAAAGGACCCTAGAGAAAGCTTCCTGGACATGAAATTATTTTATTGAGCCCGGCTTCACTTTTCCAGGAGACTGTTTAAACAGACATTATTTCAACAGAGCAGGAGGCCACATTTGCAAGTTCAGGAAGCCATATGTTACACTCTAGAGACATGTGTAATGTGTCAGCTATGAAGGGCTCCATATGGGAAAGGCAGACCCTACCCTCAATGCGGGCTCTCAGCATTCCTGCTAATATATCACAAATGAGATTTTCAGTGGCTAGCTGATAAGTCTCCCAGCTATCAAATCATTTCCAAATGACACCTACTTGTTCACGACTCTTCCTTTGAACTGTGGCCTCTGAAAGCCCTGGTCTCTATTCAGGGGAGCAACAGCATGTCAACTGTTGATGAAACCTGGGGCTTTGGCAACTAGCAACATATGCCTTTGGCCAGACATGGCATCATCTTCTTTTATTTTGTTTAATCATGGAAAACTGAAAAACCAGTGGAAATTCAGTGGTCACAGACATCTGGCCAGTGGGCAGGCATGAATTTTGAAATATATCAGTCCAAGCAAAGTAGTCCAGTGGCACAGAAGTGATCCAGAAAGGAAGAAAAAATAGTTTCTTGGCGTCATTAGGAAAGACGCTAAAGCCCAAACCATGGCAAACTGAAGTAACTCCTGTTGTGTGGGTGTCCTAGAGCAGCCATGGGGGAAAACGATTGGAGAGACTATATTTGGAAAAGTTCATTTTCCCCTGCAGTTTGTAAAGAAGAGCATATTGCTTTGCCAATACAACCAACAAGGCAAAGGTAGAAGGTAAATAGTGTTTGTACTGGGAAGGTTTCAGATTCATGCTGTCCAGAAAAAAAAAAAAAAATAGCACATATGTCAAAACTTTAAAACTGGACAACAAACAGGCAAGCCTCATAGCTCTCATTTTCCCCTTAGGTTCACTGGAACAGCCAGTACTTAGTAGTGGCTACCTACTAGGTGTAAAGTAATAAAGAGGATATAGAAGTTTGTTACACAGACAAGAGATACGCCTTATCATTTGTTCAGTCATCCAACAAGTATCTATTTACCTCTCTTTACATGGGCAACATAGCCTTTAGTGAATTTTCCGTAATACTGCAAAGATAAATTACAACATTACCAGGAGTATGCCAACAATGAGAGCTACTGTCCCCTCCCTAAGTGAACGAAACAGAGAGCGCCAATGCCGTTTCAGAACGTTCCATCAGACAAGCACATTTCTGGACCAGAGGGTGAATCAGGTCATGCAGGGAGTGGTCCTTAGGTAAATGGAGAAGAGTCATGGTGAAGGATGCAGGTGTACTTGGCAGATGGTGTAGACGCAGATGAAGCATGCAGGTGCATTCAGTAAATGGTGTAGGCACATGTAAAGGATGCAGGTGCATTTGCCTGACAGTGTAGATGCAGTGCATTAGGTAGATGGTATAGACAGGAGTTGAGCTGAGTAGAGCCTTGCAAGATTTGCTCTCTTTACCGTTAATGGAAAAGCCTAAATTACTACTACCTCATGATATAAATATCTGGCATTGCTGTCTAACCCTGACCTTGGTCTATAGGACTAAGTGCTGGACCTGCCTGTACAGTCTGGTCTCCACCCCACGGTCCCTTCAGGTTATCTCTCACTGGCACTTCCCATCTCTGTGACCCCTGAGTCTTCTTCCCTTCTCCCAGCCTCTGCTCTGGACTAATGACTCATTTCTACTGTCATGTTTGACCTTCTAAGAAAACATCACCCAGCATGACCATACAGTCCTCTCAGATTGTTATAATTTCTGCTCCTGGTCACACTTTTAGGGTGCTGAGAAACCTCCTTCCTAAGCCTTGCTCTTTGTGTGAGTGGCACAATACGGACTTCACACGGAATACCCAGACAATGAGTTTGTCCACTAAGCCTGCTCACATGTCTTTTAAAGTCTACATAGTCAAAGTCGGAGGCTAGGGTGTTTTCCATCCCAATCCTACACAGCACCATGACCAATATAGATGCTAAAAATGTACAAGGGACAAAACGATGGTGAAAGAAACTTACTAGTCATGAAAACTGCCCTTCAAGAAACACATTCAGTGTGAACTCTTTTTATTTTCCTGGTTTTTCAAGATATGTTTTCTTTGTGTAGCCCTGGCTGTCCTGGACTTGCTTTATATACCAGGCTGGTCTTGAACTCACAGGAATCCACCTGCTTCTCCCTCCCTGAGTGCTGGACTAAAGGTGTGTGCCACCACCTGATTCCGGGTGAATTCTCAACATTCTGTTTTCTGCTTTGCCCTGCCCAGCCTTTTCCCAGAATCATTTCAAGATTGAAACCAGAGATATTCAATGGATTTAGAGTCTGCCACAGTTGTCTATTATTCATTTGGGGACTAAGGAAAAAAAAAGTTAAAAGAAAGGCTCAGTCTTGATGCCCTAATCTTAGGGTGCATGTAAGTTGTAAATGACTATAGGGTTGAATAGTGTCTCCCAAACATCTCTACCTCACGCTTTAATTTGAATAAGAAACAGGGTCTTTGTAAATCAAACCAGTTAAGGATCTAGAGACAAAATTATCCTGATTATGGAATGGTTCCTAAATACAACAACTACTGTCTTTATAACAACAACAACAACAATAACAACAAAAAAAACACATGAGACATGGAGAAGAAAGCAACATTAATGATGGAGACAGAGGTCAGACTGTGGGGTAGACAAGTCAAGACTACAGGACTACAGGCATCCATCAGAATCTAGGACAGAGATGGGACCTCCAGAAGATGTGAGCTGACCAACACTCCGCTTCTGGAGTTCCTGGCCTCCTGAACTGTGAACTCCTGAACTCTCTTCTTTAAGCCTAGCAGTTTGTGGTATTCTATGCCGGCCACAGGACACCAGCACAGTGACATCCAAAGAGAAGGCTGCTCATTTCCCACCAGGTGGCCCTTGATCCTTCACCATGGCTAATCACAGGGCCGCCATTGTGGACCTTCAGCAACCCCACCCCTCACTGGTCTGCACCACATGTGTCCTCAATCCCTGGGCCGAAAACTGTGCTTAGTTGGGTTCAAATCTTGGCCCTAACCTCATTTAACATTGTGTATTTTCCAATTATAGTTTCCCAAACTGTAAAACAAAACACAGTTGCTAAGAACACGTTTTGCACATCAATGGATGGATTCACAAGGCCACTGAGTAGATCTATTTGGACACTTTGCAATGAATCACTCTATGAAAACAGAACCAACTAAGCTCGGATACTAGAGGACGTTCCAAAGCTTTAGGTCACGATTCGAAATTTCAATACATTTTAAAACAGGGGCTAGAAACCTCAGAACTCATTAAGCGATTTAAGTAGTCAAAATATTACACATATAAGCCCGGGGTTAACTGTTTTGAGGCACTATTTGCTTATCACATCTGTGGCACTGGAGACTAAGTGTAGGCTTCTAAATGCTACTCAAGCACGGTACTACTCAGCTGTGTCCTCAGAGCCAGAGGGTAATTTTAAGTTGTCTGGATATTTTTTAATAGATTCGATGCAAAAGATACTACTGATTTATTTATAACTGGACACTTACAGTCCTCAAGAAAGAGCATCTTTGTCGTAGCCTTTCTCTACTCCAATAATAGCAAACTCAGAATAAACTCCAATATCCACCCACAAGGGAAAAAAAACTAGTTCCAAGAAATTACTTCTGCCTGATGCCAAAGGCAGAGGCCACTGCTTCTTAAGAGCACAGACAACGGGTAGAGGGTCACTATCCGTCTCATTTGTCCCAGGCTTCAGAAGAGCCTGTAGAGATGCCATCCCCCCACCAACACCATCATCGCTCTAGGCCCCAGGGGACACAGGCCTCCCAGGCAGGCCCAGGAAAGCCCAGCTCGTCAATGGCACAGTTCCGGGAGCAACAGAGAAAGCAAAGCTAAAGATGATGCTGGCAGACGTGGAGAACCCAGACAACCCCATGGAAGTCTCTATGGATGGAGTTGTAACCCTGACCCTTTTGGAGGCCAATGGGGAGCCTTGCCTTAAATTTTATGATTCAGCTAGATTCTGAGTGATAAATGAACACAAACAAAAATCACCAAAAGGGAGAAAAGTCTAGCCAAGCAAAGCCAGAGCTTTATTATATGTCCTGGGCCATGGTTTGTGACACTACTGTAATATAAATGTCAGGCACCTGTTACTCAACTGACCACTCATTTAAAACCAATGAGTTTACTCACCATTAAAAACAATGAAGCCATGTAAAATGATAATGCTTTTGAAATTATGAACCTCCATAATCCAGGACATATGACTTATTATGTCTTATTATAGAAACAATCTTGACAGAAACCTGTTATGCACTTAGCTCCTTGTGTCCCCTCAAGGACAGGCACTGTGGCTTTTCCACCCTCTCTCAGGGACCTACAACAAGGGCACTTCTGACAGAGAGGAACAGATGTTTACTCAATGGGTAAGTGAAAAACCCAGCAGTCCACTGAGCTCCTAACACAACACTGCTACTAAATATATTGAAAGAATCCATCCTCACGTCTGTCCCAAGATAGTCTCTCTCCCTGCCCACTGCAGCTATCTGAATATTATTATCCCGTCGTGTCAACCTCACATGGACTCATACTATGCTCCCTCACACTGCAGCAACTGGCTCCCTTCCGTCAAAGTGAAATCAAACCCTAACACCGGCAGGGGAAAACCAAAGAGTTCCAATGTCACTGTCCACATTCCGAAAAGCTGTATAAATAATGCTAGAAGGTGTAGACCCTGAAGTCAGCCTCCCTGGGGCCACACACTGCTGGCTCCATCCTGGGACTGGGGTAAGTTCTGTTATCCTTGTGTGCTTCAGTCATAGAATAAAAGACACTAACGAGTAACCCCTATTTAGGGGCAGCTGTGAGATTTAAAGGGATCAGACTTTTCTGAAATAGAATCTGGCTGACAGTAAAGCATTCAGGAAGTGCTAGCCAATTTGGTCATTACTCACAGTCCCAAGGGGGAATTCCATTGTTATTTTAGATAATGGTCCTTTTTCTCTAGGCTTTAGTGGATATTCATGGTCACACTGTGCACCCATGACCAGAGTCAGATCTGCTGACTGGGCTCTAGCAGAGGAGAATTTCTGCTAATGGTACACAAGTCGAGAACCTCTGCAGTTCTGCTTGTTCAGAGCATCACTGCTTCCTAAACTACAGAACTAGTCTGAGCTTTGGGGGACTTCAGTAAACGTTGAATGTTATATCACTCTGCAACTCAAGTGAACTGCACAGTACACATTAATAGACAATTTGTATCTCCACAAATAAATGATGGAAAGGATACACCCGAGCTAGAAACGGTGGGATGTATCTTGCAGTTTTAGGTCAAGGAAGACAGATCTGAAAAAAAGGTCTTTGGACCATGAATGCTAATAAATTGCATTCCTGTCTGCCAGGAAAACCCCTGGGGAAAAAAAAAAGCCCAACAAAAACCCACTTCTTGCACCTAAGTCAGACGAAGAAATGGTGGTAAGCATTCCACTTGGTCACCTGAGGCACAGCAGTAACCACAGGAGGACAACTGTAAAGGCAAGTGGGGCTCCGTGTGTCAGGAAGGGTCACCTCTCAGTGACTTCCAGGCCACTACTGTTACTGTCATTGGTAAGAGACTCCTGCTACAACCCTCGCCAGACCAGACACACTTCAGGCACCTGGCCTTCTAAAACGTCAGCACAGAGTGATGGAGACGAGTGTTCTGCCTTGTCTCCCTCAGTGGCCTGAGATATTTGAAGAAAAGCTTTACAGCAGGCAACAGACTTCTCCCCATTCCTCAAAAGTCCACATGAGCATACCCTGTCCTACAGGAACGTGCCCTGTAAGAGACAGCACGGTCGCTAAGCTCCAGCCATCTAAAGGAAGACAAATTCTTTGAGTAATCAGAGCACATTTGTTCCTACGATAATAAATCACACTTTTCTAGAGGAAAAAAACTGGCGTTCAACTGGGGAGAGGGCGGATTTGTTTGGGACGAGGCCCCTGAAGGATAATCTTCAGTCAGGCAACAGGGTATGGGGAGGCCAAGTTTAAAATGTGCTGGAAGCAGTGAGGAGCAGATTGAGTAATGAGAAGAAAAAAAAAAAATCTGGGCTCAAACACCTAAAAGGAAAAGAAACAAATGGAAGAGAGACACTACTAATGTAAGATCCAGGAATGTAGGCGTCAAAACAAAACTAGAAAATTAAAAATAAAAAATAACCAAAAAACAAAAAACAAAAAACAAAAACTACCCCACATTTTTAAAAAAAAAAAGCATGTCTATAAAATGACTGGCACTGCGATGTATAAAACTTAGTGAATTTTTACTAATTTATAAGAAAAAGAAAAATTCTTTTTTTTTTCTCCCAAAGGCTTCTCCAGTTCAGGCTGGTTCAAATTTTCCCCAGAACACTACATAGCGAACAGCAGTGGGCTGTTTTAAGCAGAGGTCAGAGGAACCAAGCATTACCTTACCATCCTCTCCCTGGCAGTCCTTAGGACCCAGGACAACAGGATCACCCTCAGACAGGCGCAGCTAGAACCTGCTTCTGCCCAAACACAACTGTACACATTAAAAAATATATATATCTAGCCCAGTTAATCAAGATTCAAGAATTAAATAAAAATAAGAATATATGAATGTGGAAATTGATATGAATGACAGGAAGCAAAATCAGTTACTATGGCTACCATAATAAACAAACAAACAAACATGGAGCGTAAAAACAAAAATGTGATATCGGTTGCCCTGGTTCTGCATTAAGAGGCAAGGCGTTGCATGTTTTCCTGCAATCTACTGTCCTTGCCGCAACAGCATGCTGCTGAGAGAGAGGCATCTCATGGAGTGATGACAGGTATTAATTCAGAAGAGCTCATGAGTCCCAGTAGGAGTTTTTAAGATTTTATGTCTTAATTATCTGTGCGTGTTTATATCAACGTGTGGATATGTGCGTGTGAGTGCAGGTTCCCACAGTCCACAAAAGGGCTTGGGTCCCCTGGAGCTGGAATTGCAGGCAAGGAGGCCAGAAGCCAAACTTGGGTCCTTGCAGAAGCACCAAGCGCCCGTGAGGCCTATGGCCAGAGCCTGAACTGCTAAGACTACACCGTTCTCAAGGCTGCCAGGCTAACTGTGTGCTCAGGGTACCTCCTAACTGCCCAAGTCCTCCTAGCTCTGTCCAAGTGCTGCCACCTTCCCCCACATCCTGCACAATACTGTTTTTGCACAGACCATACTTTCAGACTATTTATTTTTAGCATGCTGAATACAACAATTTCTCTCTGTCCAGCACTGGGACTGTACACAATTTAAACAACCAGGTACAGCAAACACTAAAACTATTAGTTTCTGTGTAACCATGAAAACGTCCTAACTTTTCTCACTGTTACCACAATGTGTTTATATGCAGCATCTTCCCATGAGAATATTTAAATTTAACTGAAACTTCAGTCTACATGAGCGAAAAGCTGTCCAAGGCATGTCTATTGCTATGGAATTTTAAGCTACAGTAGAATTAAAACTAATTGCATTTTCCCCATTTATTTCTTGGGGGAGGGTGCTTAAAACTTTTTTTCCACAGAGACCTGCTGTGAGGGCCGAGTGAGTTAATGAATTAAACACTTGGAAAGCTGCCCTGCACACCTTATATGCTGAATAAGCATTTGTTGTTACCAGACCATTGGTATTATGTATGCTATGCAGAACTAGTGCCTGATGATGTCACCGGAAATCAGAGCTACCTCCAGTTCTTAACTCAACGTTACGGGCTGACACTGGCCAAGTTTGTATTGTCAAGAAAATATACGCTTCTCATGCCACCATTGCCCAAAATGCTAAAATCCCACCCAGATTCCCAGATTTATTACACACTAGTCACTTAAATAAGCCCTGTAGAATTGATTTCTCTGAAATACTTTCTTAATAAATTACAAAGCAGTTATGAGAAGCAGATGAATAGCATTTGGGGCTCTTTTTACAAATTAAATGCATTCTCATTTTCTGGTCTTCAGAATGAGGACTACAACATAATTTTAAAAGTTACGTGTAAGATTTATACTGTAATAAAGGCATTTTTCCAAATTAGCACATCCATTTACAAATGCCAAATAGTCCTTAGGACATTCAGCTGTTGAAATAGAAGCCAGATTGTGGAATGAGGTAATAGTTATTAGGCCAACTAAGACAGAAGGAAAAATAATTGACTAAAAGCTTTCTGGGAAGAGATATTTAAAACTCAGGGATTTTGGAAACATGTCAGAAATTAAGCACACAAAAACCCTAAAATAGTGGACATCTGACACAAATTTATATTCTACCTTTTATTGCATTTAATAGTAAAAGTTCTGGTGTTTTTATTTTTAATTATGTGGAAGGGACTGCTGTGTGCACGTGTGTTTAAGTGTCTCTGGGAGCCAGAGGTGTCAGACTCCCTAGAGGTGAAGTAACAGGCATTGAGAGCTGCTGATGTAGGTGCAGGGAATTGAACTTGAGGCCCCTGAAAGAGCAGCAAGCGCTGTGTGTGTGTGTGTGTGTGTGTGTGTGTGTGTGTGTGTGTGTGTATTCTATATTAGATTAAGTCTAGAAATTACACAGGATAAAAGAACAAAACAATAACACCACTTTTAGTCCTACCATTCAAGGATAAGATTTCTTTGTTGTGTTCTGGATTGTAGAACCGACTAGAACAAAACATTGGTTTTGTCCACTGTCCATTTTTAGCATTTTACATAAGAGCTAGGGACACACACCCTTTCCTTTGTATAAACAGGCAAGGGAAACTCCATTATGCTAATCTGCTTTTAAAAGACTCTTTAAAGGCTGTGTATCAATCAAATGCCTCCTGGCAGTAAAGCTGTACAGCCAGGCATTTTCTGTGGCTAAGTGGCCATCCTAAGTTGCTCTCTCTTGCTGTGCCAAGTACCATGACCAGGAGCGACTCTGGAAGGGAAGGGGCTTACTTCAGCTTCCAGGTTGCAACTGCAATCAAGGGAAGCCAGGACGGGAGCTCAGGCCAGGGAGCTAGAGGCAGGAACTGAAGCAGAGGCCATGAACGGATGCTGCTTGAGTTCCATGGCAGCCTCATTTTCCTTTCATTTACAACCCAGGACCACCTGCTCAGGGCTGGCTCCGCCCACAGTGAGCTGAGCCACCTCACGACTTAGGTCAGCAATCAGGAAAACAACCCCCCAAACATGCCCATAGGACCATCTAAGGAAAGCAACTCCTCTATTGAGATTCCTTCTTCCTAGATATGTTTAGGTTTGTGTCAAGCTGATAAAAATTAGGCAGCACAGTGGTAATGAGTTCCCAGGGTGCTGCCGGGTTTTCATTCCCCAAGCAGCTCTGACATGAACACCTTTGTGTATTCATGCCCGTGCCCTGCAATGCTTATACTGACTTCAACAGTAACAAACGCTCCTGGTCCCTACCTCCCCAACCTGTTTCTTCACACCTCAGTCCCCAAGCTTAAACAGTTTTCAATCTTTGGGATCACCGATATCACACAACGTAAGTGCTTTCTCTTCTATTAAGATTCTCGGGTCTGGAGAGATGGCTCAGAGGTTAAGAGCACTGACTGTTCTCCCAAAGGGCCTGAGTTCAATGCCCAGCAAACCCATGTATAATGAGATCTGGTGCCCTCTTCTGGCCTGCAAGTGTAAATACAGGCAGAGCACTGTATAGGTAATAAATAAATCTTAAAAAAAAAAAAGAGAGAGAGAGATTCGCATGGCACTTTAAGCACCTGAAATAAGTCTTAGCATGACGTCTCTTTGATATCACCAATGTCATTGCTCAGAACAAAACTATTTGGGCTCAACTTCAAAACTATCGAGGCCACATATCTCCTGCAAGGGTTATCTGAAGGTAGCTGTGTTAGTCAGTTATCCATCATTTGGCAAAACAACTGAAAAGATGATCTGAAAGCTGAAAGGGTGTATCTTGATTAGTGGTTTCAGGTTTTGGCTCAAGGTTCCCTGGCTCTTTTGTTTCTGGACAGTGCTGCGACATAACAGCACAGTGGAAGAACAAGAGGCACAAAACTGCCCCATCTTCCCCACCTCAGGATGGCCCCTGAACAAAGTCTACCCTTTCAGGGAAGTGACCTACTTCTCCCCACCCACCCCCCTGGGTCCCACTTCCTAAAATTTCCACCACCCTCAAAGAATAGCATCAAATATGGATCCATCAGTGGGCAAATTCAGACCCAGGGTTACAGGCCTCGTGATCCAAACAGCTCCCCAAATCTCTGAACGCTGCTGCTGCACTGGAGACCACACCTTCAATGCAGGAGTGTTTTCCAGAACCAAATGTACTACAGAAACAGAGGCAGCCCTTGCCAGAGGCAGCCTCGGCAGTAGTAAGCACTGATGCGGCTGGGGGCTGGGTGGGGGGGGGGTGGGGGGTGAGGGGAGGCGAGGCAAGGCAAGGCATGCTGGCGTTCCCCCAGAGTTCAAAGAAGCAAGAGATCATTCCGCCAAGTACCCCAGCTTCCAAGCTCTTTGTCTCCAGCTAGAGGGGCAATCAACAGAATCCCACAGAGATTAGGGTGCCTCAAGAAAGGGAGACGTGGGCTGGAGAGATGGCTCAGAGGTTAAGGGCACTGACTGCTCCTCCAGAGGTCCTGAGTTCAATTCCCAACAACCACATGGTGGCTCACAACCATTTATAATGGTGATCTGATGCTTTCTTCTGGCCTGAAGGTGTATATGCAGCCAGAGCACTGTATAATAAATAAATAAATAAATATATCTTAAAAAAGAAAGAAAGAAAGAAAGAAAGAAAGGCAGACATATCTCTTTCATGGGCTTCGCATCTATACAGGCTGTTCCTTGGCTGCTGCTCGCTATGTCTCTGAGCTCCTGACAAGAACTGGAAAGAAGTCTCAGTATGGGGGAGTAGCACTGGAGAACCCGCAAGTAAATCCAATTTGGAGTGACAAGTATGAACAGCCTTGGGTGGGATCAATCTGACACCATTATGCAGCCAGACTAGAGCCAACTGCTGACACCCTAACCAGGATGGCTGTCTGTGTTCAGTTAAGATGATCCCTACCGTATAGAGTAGGAGGGTTAGTAAAGGCTTCACCTGGAAGGCAGAACCCTAAGCTGAGACTGGGACACACTCTCTGAACTAGCATTTGGTCAGAGAAACAACCAGTGAGAACCAACAAGCCAGAGGACTGCATCTATAACTACCCCTCCAATATATCCCCAAATGCCTTTCTACCCCCAAATTCCAGGAGTTTTCATGCTGGGTGGAGCTATGCTGGAGAAAAGAGACTTAAATGAAGTCGGAGAATGAGTTTTTGGATTGGTCTCAGAAACTTTTGAATATCGTCTGCTGTAACAAGCAAAGACAAGGAGAAACTAGCAACCTACAGATTCTACTGAATATACGCCCGATGGCCTGGAGAGAAATCAGCTTCCTCTCAAATACAGTTAAATGTTTGTGCTCAGTAAATAGGGCACTAGGTCCTAGCTGGGTTGTTCATTCATCCAGCAGATTTGTTTGGAGTGCAAGGCCCGGGGCCCTGGGAAGTTACATTCCAGGGGTGGGAGGGAGTTGGAGAACTTCCTCCAGCATTCTGGCTCTTTCAGACTCCTCAGTCTTGTTCTGATATTCCTCGTCTAATTAGTTTGTGAAGAGCACGGAAGTGCAGTATAGTAAAAACCATCTGGGTCTCTCTCCTCTCTCTCCCCTCTCCTCTCTCTCCTCTCTCCTCTCTCCCCTCTCCCCTCCCCCCCCCCCCAGCAACACACACTTCAGGCAATAAAGTCAAGTCAAACAGCTTGTGTTTCAGAAACATAAGCACAAGCCACATGGGTGCTTCTAAACACCGAGATTATAAATACCCAAGTACTCAGAGCAGAGCTAGGGCAAAGGGCTGTGAGAGGGGCAGTCAGGAAGAGCTCGCCTTGCCACTATTATTTCCAAATAAAATAGGGGTAAATCTAGAACCTACCAAAACAAAACAAAACAAAACAAAACCCTACATTCATCATTACTTTAAAATACCAACAGGCTACATATTTCATAAAATTATTTGTGAAAACTAAAGCTTTTTGTTTGTTTGTTTGTTTTTGTTTTTTGAGATGGCTCTCCTGTAGGCTTGCCTCAAGGGCCTTGAACTTCCAATGTACTGGCTTCTGCCTGCACACTACTGAGATGACATGACGGGTGTGACAATCAAGCCTGACTCCAACTTTTAGATGTAGGAAAGACTCATGGAATAAAGAGATGTAAAGGTACTCTCTGCAAAGCCTGACGACCTAAGTTCGATTCCCAAGACTCACATGGTAGAAGAGAATGCATTCTTGCAAACTGTTCTCTGTGGTACACTCACACGCACAACATATCCATCCATCCATCCATCCATCCATCCATCCATCCATCCATCCACCAATCCATCCATCCATCCATCCACCCATCCATCCATCCACCAATCCATCCATCCATCCATCCATCCATCCATCCATCCATCCATCCACCAATCCATCCATCCACCAATCCATCCATCCATCCATCCATCCATCCACCAATCCATCCATCCACCCATTCATCCATCCACCCATCCATCCATCCATACATCCATACATACATACATACATTATTTTAAGATTCAGAAGAACCTATGCTGGTAGATTTGCCATGGTGATCCATCCAATAGGTTCACAGTATTCTCATAAATGTGCACTATTAAGTCCTAGTCTGTTGTTTTCAGACCCTGTGTAGAAAGGGAACCTTTTCCAGGCACTGTGAGTTACAGCTTAGCACTGGGACACAGGAGACAGAGAGCTCAGCAAGGAGACCACAAGTACTTCCTTGGCCGAAGGAATGGCCACCCATGAGGTTCAGCCTCCTGAACAGTTTCTGGAGGGCTGACTACCCCCAGCCTGATCCACTCATTGGCTTTCCTTCCTAATCCATCTCCAGGGTTGAGTCCATTCCTAGGGCCTGTGGTTATCTCTTCCTCAAGGCTCTGGAAGACTGCTAGCAAAGAACAGGAAGATAGCCTCTTTCCCCAGACTGCGGAGACGACAGCTGTACACTGGGTCCCTTCTCATAGCACAAGCCTCCTGGGGCATGTCTGGCTCCAGGAAGGTCAGGCCATTCTTCACTTTAACTAATCCTTAACTGTCCGGCTTTTAATCAGTGTCAAGTTCACCCGGACAGCGCAACAGCAGCCTCCCAACTGTCTGTCCTCTCTTGAGAGGACCACAGTTACAGAGCAAGTTTGATGATCAGTGTATTAGGAAAGTTCCCTCCCAGTTCCTTATGCCGTGGTTTTCACACACTGGTAAGGGAAGGCTTGCCGATCTGTAGTTATTGGTTGTTTGTTCAGTTGGTTGGTTGTGGTAACCCAGGACCAGAAAGGCAGGCAGTATGTGACAAAGACAAATAGCCTGTATCAGGCAGAAAATGCAAACCTTCCTGATCCCAAAGCTATCTTCTGTTGTTCACTCAAAAATAAGTAAGCAGATGTATAAATAAATGAACAACAATTACTTTAAGCCATAGTTTATCTAAAAAACGAAATTATAGAAATGTACCATTCTCATAAAACATAAAATTAAATCCGTAATATATCACTTTGTTAGAAAAAGTAGTTTTAGGTGAAGATTGTGTGTGTGTGTGTGTGTAACATTTATATACATATGCATATTTTTCCAGTGTATAATACTGTACCAGCCTGTGTTGTACCTGGTCAGCAACTACCTCTATAGCCTGAGCTGGTCTGGAACTTACATTCTTCCTGTCTCTGCCATCAAAGTATATAAAATTACATGTATATGTCATGCTTGGCAACAGTACACATTTTTATTTGTAAGGTTTGCAAAAGTAAATATGACCACATGGCAGACTATGTTAACATGCACATCCATAATACTGTCCTTAAAAGTTAACGCTTTGTTTTATTTCCCATCAATTTTCCTTCTCTACCAGAACTTTGTCCTTTTTTCTTCCACTTTATACATTAAAAGCACTTTTATGAGGCAATAAACTGCTATTTTATAGGACACATAACATTCCACAAAATGATTTTAAGACCTTAATTAAATTGGTATTTCTTTGCTTCTCAATACTTAGGTTAATATCAGCAAAGACATATAGAGAACCTGGTCAAGAGCCTGTCTAGACACTTTTCATTTTGCCCTATTACAACACAGAGCTGGGATTGAGTGTGGGGGCCTTGTGCACGCTATGGACCTGCTCCATTGAGCTGTGCCTGGGCCCCTATAGTTTTAAACAAAAATATCGTGGCTAAAATTCTAACCAGAAAAAACCTTAGCAAAATATGAGAGCACCAATGGCATCACAAAACAAAAAAACCAAAACAAAACAAAAAAAAAACTTGTTATTTTTTAACACAGGGCAGATATTTCCATAAGAACAAGGAGAATAACTTATCATCTGTGATGCTTGTTCTTGTTTGCCAACTAAAACCCCAGCAGCCTGGCACACTTGTGGGTTTTTTTTTTTTTTTTTTTTTTACTTAAATGATTTGAAGTGATGGCAGCCTATATACAGGACATGGAAGAAGGAAGCTCTCTCTTTTTGCCTTCTTGCTCTTGATATCGCCTAGAAGTCCATCCTTTGACTACATTAGAGCTGACTTCTTCAAGATTCTTGTGTATACTGAAAACCAGATGAGACGTCAGCCTCGAGGGCTGAACAACTACTAAACTCTTGGACTTTTCGGTGGAAGACAATCACTATTGAACTATCTGGACAATGGACTATAAGTCATTCTAATAATTACCATATGTGTGTACATATATACATATATATGTGAATAAATGTGTATACTACCAAAGTATGGGAAATACCCAAATTTCCCATATAAATACACATATCTGCACGTGTATATATATATATACATATATATATATATATATATATATATATATATATATATATAAAAATGGGATTTATTAGAATGGCTATTTATCCTCTTTATATATGTATATATGTGTGTGTATATGTACATACATATATGTACATACATATGTATATACATATACACACACATATATAAATATAACACACACACACACACACACACACACACTCATTCTATAAGTTATGTTCCTGTAGAGAACCCTGGCTAATGTTCCATATCATTTCAAGGACTGCCAAGTGAGAACTGTCTCCCCTCAGCTATGCCCTGATCATAAACCCTCTCCCATCAGCATCCATCTATATTTTGATATGCTTCTTTTAAAATATGAATTCAATAATACATCTTTTAAAAAGCTGCACCACTGCCTTAAAAACCAAGTGTCTATTGGCACCGAAGTTTCCCAATTATCTCATTAAGTTTTCTTGCTGTGGCAGAATCGGAAGACAAATAAGGTCCACACGTGGCAAACGGCACCATCTCCTAGCCTCTTAATTTGTAGGTCCCCCTTAGCCACCTCCTCCACACCTTTTTCCTTGTAATTTATATGCTGAAGAAATGAGGTCAATTGCCCCCAAAGAGCCTCACACTTCGCTCTTACAGACGTTGTCTCATAAGGGTGTTTAACATTTTTCCCTATCTCCTGAACTTCCTGTAGTTTGGCTGTAGAGCCTACAGGCTTGATCAAATTCAATGCCGTTTTCTTTTTTTTTTTTTTTTTTTTTTTTCCTTTTTTCTTTTTGGCAAAAATAAATACTTTATAAGTGATTGTATGTTCTTCATTGGGAGGCATGCAATGTTTAACTGTCTCATTTTCATGAATTCAGTAGGGTCTTGAAGGGATTAATGGGTTTCAGTGCTTGATAACTTTTTATTATAAGAAATGTCAAAGGCCAATGAGATGGCTCAGTGGGTAAAAAGCACTTGCTACCAAGCCTGATGACCCAAGTTCAAATCTAGGGCCCACAAGGTATATGCCTGTCTGTCTCTCTCACTCGCTCAGTACACACGTTCTATTGGTTCTGTTCCTCCAGAGAACTACAACACAGACAGACCATCTCTACTATTCTAACAGCTGATCCGCAAAAGTGAAATTAAGTGTGGGCTGATTTTCTAGAAAAGTAGAGTTTCAGAAGCTAAGTAAAGGTAAGCTTTAAGTGTCGTTAATAATTGTGTGTCTACACAAAATATCTGACTGGATTCTCTGCTCCAGTCTTGTTTTAATATAGGAACAGGGGCAAGTCTTAAGAGTTCTTTAACAGCACTGGATGGCTAGACATACTCAGGGTTTTGTTTTGTTTTTTAACTAAATTATGTTTTCTGGAGCTAGGGAAATGGCTCAGTCCAAAAAGTATCTGCCATGCGAGAACAAAGACCTGAGTTCAAGCCTCAGAACCCATGTAAAACGCTGGGTGTGGTGGCACACGTTTAGAATCCCACTACTGGAGAGTATAGACAGCAGATCCCAGGGCTCTCTGGCCTGTCAGCCTGGACTCCTTAGCAAGCCCAAGTCCAGTGAGAGACGAGTCTCAAAAACCAAGGTGGATGACTATCACACTGAGGAACACCACACTTCACCAAAGCCTTCATGCACACACACATGCACCTATGCATGCACACACACTTGCTACATTTTTTTTAGCTGCTGTATTTGTTATTGGTAAAAGAAAAATTCTTCTGCCATGACACCGCTTATGACCTTTTATCTCATGTCTTCTACTTGTTTGGCTTCTGAGGTGGTGAGTTTAAAATAGTACATAAAGGTAGCTTATTCGGCTACAATTATTATCTCAGTCTGGTATTAGCCTGCAAATGGGTGGGAGTAAAGAATGGACTCTCATGGCTTCTGTATTAGTCAGAGATCTCTAGAGGACCAGACCTGATAGAATGAAAAATAAGAAAACCAAGAAAGAAAGAAAGAAAGAAAGAAAGAAAGAAAGAAAGAAAGAAAGAAAGAAAGAAAGAAAGAAAGAAAATAAGACTGATTAGAGCTGATGACAGGCTGTGGTCTCGCTAATCCAGCAATGGCTGTCTACCAAGGGACAGCCTTAGGAATCCAGTAGTTGTTCACTCTAAAAGGCTGGATGTCTCAGCTGGTCTTCAGTATGCACCAGAACCCCCCAAAAGTAAGCTCTAATGCCAGTGAGGTTGAGGGCAAGCAGGCAAGCGTCCTTCTTCCATGTCTTTTATACAGGCTGCCAGCAGAAGTTACGGCCAAGTTAAAGATGGATCATCCCATCTCAAAAGATCCAGATTCAAAGCGGGTCTTCTTGCTTTAAATGATTTAATTAAACAAACAAACAAACAAACAAAAACCCTTACAGGTTTTAGTTAATTCCTCATGTAATCAAGTTGACTCAGTACCCAAGCACCCACAGCTTCTTACTACCCCAAAATAAGCTAAGGCTTTCTTGTGAAAGTGCACCTTGCCTAGTGCTGTTGCTAAACTCAGAATGACTTCCTTCCACCAGGGCTACAATGAATGTTCTAGTTTCTCAAAGTAATCCAGAACGTTACACTCAGGTCTTACCTATGGATACAGCTACTTAAATTGTATAAAGAACAAAATTAATTTTACCTACCAACAGGTTACATCCACTGACAGAAAAGAGTGTTTCATTATAGTTGCACATATCTAATTTGAATTACTTTGCAGACTATCTACAAATACATTTCTATATGTTTCTAAGCGGGGACCCCCAATCTCTTTTTGGGAAAGGGGAGTCTCCTCCCTCTCTCCCTGGTGGAGCTTTCTAAGCAATTCAGGCATTAACCAGTTATATGAAAGTGGGGATTCATTTAAATCACAAAGAGGTGGGTGAGGTTTTTCTTCTTAATGGCATCTTCTTTAACTGTAACCATTACAATTCAAACAGACCCAAGCCTTTTTAAAGGAACACATTGATTAAACACAAGTTTAGTAACCTAGGAGACCCTCTTCTCCCATCTACCAAAGCCTGTCACCTCAGAAAAGCAACTCAGCTTAACAGATGGCCAGTTTTCTAAGCCTCAATTAAATGGATGGAAGGGATAACAGAAGGAAAGTGACGCTCAAATATTACCTCAACGGCAATCCTAGGGCTATTTTTTAAAGCAAGAATTCCCACGGTAGTAAAGTAGAATTTCCATGCAAATCCCTAAGACATTAAGGGAAGAAGCGTAGACTAAGCAATTGATGCAACCAGCCTTAAAGGGCGCTGGGTTTCTGAGTCATGTGGAAACAACAATTAACATCTAATATCACACTTAATTTTTGCACAACACAGAGATTTAGGAGTAATGAGTGTGCTGCATATATTAAAACAAGACAGGGGCAAAGAATCAAGTCAGATTATGCACATGAATGCATCATTATTAATAACGACATCTGAAGGTGGATTTTATGCATCACTTGCCGAAATTCTTGTTTTTAGAAAATGTGCCCATGCTATGACTTTTGTACCATCGGGTCCACATTACATGTAGTCACGCCTAAGTGGAGGAGTCCCGTTGTTTGCTAGCCTTGACACTGTTGTAAAGGAAAACTGTTCAAAGACTTGTAAACATGATTAGCATTTATAAAGGAGACTGAGAAAAGATAACTGCCTTCCATAATACTGACAGGCCTTATTTATTCAAAGAGCTGAAAATCACAGAATTCTGCTTCAGGAATACTGTCAATTTTGAGCTGAAATGTCGGCCAAGTCTACAGCCATTCCATAAAAACTAAATTTAGTTAATTCACTAAGTTAATTCACTAGGTGCTACACAACATGGCTTTACAAATTTTCACTAAATTGGATGGTGTCGGTTGTTAGCACCTCCCTTAACAGAACCACTGCGTCTGGGCAGCCTTGTCAGCAGCAATGGATCCTCTCAGAGGGTCTGGAAATCTAAGCAAAGCATCAGCGAGTTTCTCCTGAGTCCTCACTCTGTGGCTTTCAGACAGTGGCCCACTATGTATTCACACACTCTTGCCTCTGTGCGTGCACACCCTGAGGTTTCTTCTAAGAGCCAAATTTCTCCTCTTGTGAGCAATACTAGTCTAATTGGATAAGGGGGCTCTTAAAGACCTCATGTTAACTTAATTTCCTCTATACAAGCCCTGTGTCCGAATATGATTGCATTCTGAGATCCTGAGAACTGGGTTTTGAGCTCAGTGCATGGATTTTGGTGAGATTCCAGTCACTCAACAGAGAGTCTATTTAGAAATATCTGACCTAACACGCAGACCACATGGCCTGAGTAGAACTCCCTATGGAGGTAAGCTAAGGAGTAGCTCGCCTCCAGGCAAGTGTCCTATCCAGAACACACAGGCTGGTAAGCTGGCTCTGCCAGCAAAATGACTACAGCTTGGATCACCAGAACCCATGTAAAAGCCAGGACCCATGAAATAAGTCTAAAACCCTTGGGCTGAAGTGTGGGGAAACAGTGGCTTCCTGCAGTTCATTGGTCAACCAGTTTAGCTGAATTGATAAATTCAGTGAGAGCCTCTCTCAAAAGGTCAAGTGCAGAGCAATGGAGCAAGCCATCTGACATCGACTCCCGACCTCCACAGTCATGTGCACCCACATAAATGCACACATGCATCTGTCCACGTGCACATGTATATATAATACACAGGTAAAATAAATACATAGAAAAAAGAACAGATCAAATATACTACACACTGGTTATTGAAAAAATAGCCCATTTTTGATCCATAAAAGCTACCACTGCTACATTTGTGATAGTGACTTGTCACACAGACAATATTTCAAATATTGCTCAGTATAGCCAAGACTTACTTAACTTCACTGTTCTCTAATAAAGTCAAGTGCCAAATCCCTCCAGCCCTGAGCTAGATATGATGGGAGATGTCTGTAAATACAAGCTTATTGTTGTTTTGAGCACAACTTGTTCAAATTTCAGAAATGGTAAGCCGTATCAGTAAGTGTCAATGGAAAACCGAACACTTAACTAAAAGAGACCAGAAGTTTTATAAGGAGGGGGAGAGATGGCTCAGCTGTTAGCAGGCATGCATGTTGGGCAGCACATAACTGCCTATAACTCTAGCTCCAGAGAATCCAACACTCTCTTCTGGTCCCAGCAGATACCTGCCCTTAAACTATACATACAACTTAAAATTAAATGAATCTTTAAAAGGAGGGCTAATATAGGAGAAAGACAAGAAAACAGAAAAGAGGACTGGGTGTGGCAGAGCATAGCTTCAGTCCCAGCTCTCAATAGGCAGTGACAGCCTGGTTTACATGGAGAATCCTAGGCCAGCCAGGGATACATAGTGAGACACCCTGTTTAAAAAACAAAACAAACAAATGAAAAACCAAGCTGAGCGGTGGTGGTGGTGCATGCCTTTAAACCCAACACTGATAGACAAAGGCAGGTGGATATCAAGAGTTTGAGGCCAGCCTGGTCTTACAGATCAAGTTCCAGGACAGCCAGGGCTACACAGAGAAACTCTATTTTGGGAGAGGAAAAACAAATAAACAAAACCAGAAGGTAGAAGGAATGGGATGGTGTGGGGAAACACACACACACACACACACACACACACACACACACACACACACACACACACATCAAAAAAAAGGTAAGGGGACAATGTGAGAAGGCAGGTTTGTGTCTGTCGTCTTTAATGGCTCACAGAAGTCTCTCTTTGTGGCTTTAACAAAAATACAGCACACATGAGCATTCCCAAAAACTTTCCACCTTGGTCACCCCTTGTCATCTCCACACAGCCTGGGGAGCTGCCATGAAGAACAAGTGCTTTATTCAACAGAAAAACTGGTCACAGATGGCACTCAGAGCCTAGAAGCAATTGAGCCTTACACAGACTCCTCTACCCACTTTGGAGATAAACAATCACAGCTTGCTTTTTTTGTTTGTTTTCAAAAACAAAAAAATTACCCATCCTGGGGGTGGAGGGATAGCTCAGAGGTTAAAAGAACTGTCTGCTCTCCCAGAGGTCCTGAGTTCAATTCCCAGCAACCACATGGTGGTTCACAACCAACTATAGTGAGATCTGATGCCCTCTTCTGGCACACAGGTGTACATGCAGGCAGAACACTGTATACATAATAAATAAATCTTTAAAAACAATTTCCCACCCCTCTTTTAAATTTCCAGTTTAAGCTATGGAATGTATATGAATTATAAAAACTCTGTGTCTAGAATTTTTTTTCCTCAAAACTTCTTTTTGGCTTCACACACCTAATAGTTTATAAACTGTTTCGCCAAAACGGTTTGGCACTTTCAAATAAGTTAAGAGAAGAGTGATAAATGATTATTTTCTGGAGAAAATGTCTATGATAATGCTACAAGAAAGAAACCTATTCCTCTTGAGAAGCCATTTTTTGTCCCTCTGAGGTCACTGTCAAGGAACACAATCCAGCGATACTACTACTTTTCTGTTTACTCAAACGCATTTCTCCTAATCTCTGAGGACAATGTACTCAAACCTTTAGAGGTGCAAATTGGGGACAAGAGAACATGATTCTAATCATGAAGTAAACAAAAGTCAAGACAAAGCAACAGAAGAGGCACAGGGGGAGAGTCAGGCCCTGAAGGGCCCACCTTGCCTTGCACTGCTACCATTGCCAACACACACAGCCCAGAGAGCATGGTTAGCAACACGGCTAGCCATTACAGCATAGCCATTACACACAACAGTCCGCTTTCAGATGAAAACCCAAGCTTCTACTCCAAAGTGGAAGGTGATCCCTGTCCTGGGACAGAATTCACAGTGCTGTACTCCAGGCCTTGACCTCTGGGCTGGCGGGCCACCACAGTAACCTAGGGGACATCTTTGGAGGGAAGTGGGAAACCTGTCCCATCCTGTACCCTCTGATACATGAATCTTGAGAAGATTCATGTCCCCATATACTCTTCCAGAACCAGCACCCTACATCCAGGGTACACGTCTAGCTCCTGGGCAGGACTCTGTGACATCCTCAACTGATGGCCTGTGCCAGGAATTGTGATTTCCACAACTATGCTGTAGAAGAAGACAGAGGCTGTCTCTTGGGATGTTTGTTTCTGGAACCCACTACCATGCTGGGAAAAACCTCAGGCCATGTCAAGGTCACGAGGACTCTCCTCAGAAGCCTCAGCTAAGAACCTAGGTGACAGTTAACATCTACCGCCAGACAGAGTAATTAAGCCTCAATTCAACTGTCCGCAGAAAAGGCCTGTATCATGGATCAGATACAAACTGTCCCCACCCACCCTACTCTAAGTGTTACAGGCCATTAAATGGAAGAGTAACCATTCATTAAACTGAAAGCTATGCTACGGCAAGAGGTAGGAAGGATTTTCAGTCGGGGAGAGGAGGACACTGGGATCCAATGCAGGGCCTTGCACAGGTCAGGCAGGGCACCACCACTCAGCTACATCCCCAGCTCCGTTTCTGGTTGATTTTGTCAGTTTGGGCCTCCCGAATATGTCTCAAAAGTAGAAGAGTAAGCAAGAGGGAGGAACACAAATATTTAAGTCTCATCTTCCTGCACCAGATGCTACATGGAGTACATAAAAAACTTAAAACAGCATGAAGCTTCTTAGAACAGGGATTTCATTGCTAAAACTATTGGAACCATCCACTACACGCTGTCTTGTGCGTAATTAGCATTCAGGCGTGGGAGATTTGGACAACTGCGACCACAGGAAAACACAGGTGTTGCAAATGAACGGCATTCATCTGCTTTTAGGGACATAAATGGTTATCAAGATGTATTTATGTCACTGTGGTCTCTGAGAGCAGGTCCCCTAAGCCACATCCATTAGCGTGTTTATTTGTGCTTCCCATTGAGTGCTGGCCAACAGGGATGATCTCCCACCCACCCAGCCCCACTCCCACACCCTTAGTTGGGACAGGCAGACAAAGAGGAGTGAGCTCAGCTCTGTCCCCTCCCAGTCTTGTGCTTCTGTCTTTCGAGGCCGCCATTCTGTTGAGTCAACATTCTGTTCCTCTCTCCCAAGAAGCTGAAGGTTAGGGCCGGAGGAGATGGTGGTGACAGGTCTGGGAACAACTTCATTACATCAGGAATGTGGGGTGAGCTCACTGCCCCAAAAAGGACAAGCAGCTCCTTTCAGATCTGTGTTAATGAGGCAGGAGTGTCAGCACCCAGTGCTGTCCTTCCTACAACAGGCCCCTCAGCATCAGCAGCACAGTAGCTCATACTCCAAGGCGATGCTGAGCAAAATACACTGCTAGGGTGTCAGGTGGGATGGTTGTAGTTATACTTCCTCTTCCTGTGGCTGCTCCTCCAGCTGCAGCGATCAGAACCCACACCCATAAGGCTTTGCTTCAGAATTTCTGGGCCTAATTTGTGAGCATCCCTACCCCCACCGCTTGAGGCTCCTTAAGTCTGCATTCCAACAAGGATGGTTTCCCAAGTGGGAGAGACAGAGGACAGGGCCCAGCCTATAATGATGAGTGAGGTCAGTCCGTGTCACACAACTGGGAAACTCCATCTTACAAAGGCGCATTTTATTGAAACTGCACTACACATTTTCTTTTGAAGCCTGTCCCAAGACCCACAAGGTCTACCTGTGGGCTGTTCATCCCTGGTTGAATGGAGAAAGAGGGGGAGAAGGAATGTGCTTCATAAATCTTTATTCTTATTATCATTAACCTTAGGCATGTGAACAATTCAAAGCCATTCTTTGTGGTGACTCTTTAAAACAAACACAGTCTGAGAAAACCAAGGATGGTTATGCACTGTTTAATTCACAACTGGAGGGAAATGTACTTCTTTTATTAAGTACACAGCTGGAATCTGCCCTTCTCCCTCCAATGCTGAACTTACAAAGAGAAATGAACAGGCCCTATTAAAGTGCTTGCCTTGTTTGATCTCCAGTACTGCATAAACCAGGCCTGGTGGCACCATCTTTAATTCCAGTACAGAGGACGCAGAGGTCGTTGAGAAATTCAAAGTCCTCTATAGTCATCCTCCGCTAAAGAGGGAAATTTCAGACCAGGCTTGGATACATAAATAAGATCCTAACTTAAAAAAAAAAAGTCTAAGTGGAGGGAGTTCAGCACCCAGAATCTAAGTGCAGGCTAGCTCAGCATAGTGGCCTGAAATTCAGCCTTAAAAAGCAGAGACAGGAAATCTACAAGGCAAGCTACCCCGTCAAGGGTAGCCATGACATTGCAGCATCAAGCTCTAGGTTTGACTGAAAGACTCGGCCTCAGAGAATAAAGCAGACAAATGAGAGGTTCATGAAGACCCAACATCAACCTCAAGGCTCTGCATACATGAATAGTCACCCCCATACACACGTGTGCAAATAGATACATGTATGCACATCACATGTGCACACACCCACAAAAAGGAAAGAAAAAAAAAAGAATGCACAACTTTAGAATTATATACTATCATTCAGAAATATTGACCATAGAGAAGAAAAAAATTCATCCGTTACAAAAAGCAACTGGCTGCTCACAGGAGAAGAATGTGGGGCTGAAGCATGGGGGACTCCCCCGTCTCTCTCTCCTCAGGAATATGGTCCATTTCCCAGGCACAGAAAAAGATGGAAGTGGAAAATAATCTCAACTGAGGGACCTGATTGAACCAAGTGCTCTCTGTTTTCTCTCAAAGATGAGTCTAGGAAGCAGGAGAACGTGGAAATACATCCATGGGAAGAGACTCATAAGAGGTCAATGGAAGAAGTATAAGAAGCCAGTCAAAGCTGTTGAACATCCTGGCTTCTTTCTGGGTGAAGACTGAATGGCACACTGCAGGGATACACGACAAGGTCCCCGGTATAACTGCTCCATGCTGGGGAGTTGCAAATTCACAGGGACAACCATATCCGAACGCCTGCGCATCTCAGATCACGGGCATGTAAATCACTGCTCCTGTACCATTCTTGTAATGCAGATTATCTGCCTTTGGGCACAAAGAGCTCCAGATGTGTGCTATCAGGCATTCCCAGGGTCAGAGCTCCTTAGCCTTCACATTCCTACAGAACAAGAAATGTGGTTGTTTTCTTGTGCTGTACTGTGACTGCCCAAGTCCTGCATACAAACAAAAATTCCTGCCAGGAAATCCTTTTTTTTTTTTTTTTTTTTTTCTTTTAAGTCTCATTTCCTTTCAAGTGCCTGGTCTTGTAAGAATTCTGGGAAGATGAACAATAACATCCTAAATTTATAGCGGAGGTAGCTGTGATTCATCCATCCATCTATTCATTCAGCGGGGATTTGCTGAGCACTCCCTATGTGCCAGGCTAGAATGTCTGCACAGAGACACCCAGAGTGCATTCCTCCCAAGGGACAAGAGCTAAGCAAACAAGCATGCCATCATCAAACAAGCGGCATGCCAAGGAGGGGACGTGCCTAAAAGTCACCATGAGAGGATACTAAAACCAAATGGTGATTTTGTACTAGAGAATTGTTGTGGAAAACCTCAAGTGACATCCGAATAGAGGAAGTGAAGGGCCCAGAGGCTCGAAAGTTGGGTGAAGTGGAAAGCTGAAAACAAGCCTTAGGCAGAATGAACAAGAGCAAGGAAGACAGTGAGAGCCTTGTCTGGGGTTGGGGGTAAAACTAGACTTTACTGAGGAGCGGCAAGCCACTGAAGTCTGGCGAGTGACAGAGGGTAAAAGGCAGAAGCAAGAGTCTTGGTAAGACAGGATAGTTTCTTGTACTGCGAGGCTAGCCAAGGGCGTGATGCGAGACTGGTCACTGTGAGCACATTTTTCTTTAAAGACAGGGTTTCTCTGTGTAGCTTTGACTATCCTGGACTTGCTTTGTAGACTAGTCTGGCCTCGAACTCACAGTGATCTGTCTGTCTCTGCTTCCCAAGTGCTGAGATTAAAGGCATGTGCCACCACCGCCTGGCTTGTGAACACATTAAAAAAAAAAAAAAAAAAAGATTTATTTACTTATTTGTTAGGTACACAGTGCTCTGCCTGCATGTATACCTGCAGGCCAGAAGAGGGCATTAGATCTCACTAGGTGGTTATGAACCATCATGTGGTTGCTGGGAATTGAACTCAGGACCTCAGGAAGAATAGTCAGTGCTCTTAATCTCTGAGCCATTTCTCTAGCCCTTGTGAGCTCATTTTAAAGATAAACACTATCAATGTTTTGCTGATTTGCTGTAAGTAATAAGTAACAAGTAAATTAAGTTTGGGTTCAAATCCTCACTCTGCCATCTACAAGCTGTAGAATCCTAGGACAATAAAACATTCTAAATTCTCCATGTCTCTCTTCTAAATTCTCCAAGTCTCTGTGATGAAATTCCTCATCCTGCAAAGTAAAATAACTATATTTAGACATCTCTTGCAGTACCCAGTTGCTATTTTTTTGATGAAAAAAATAAAAAATTTAATAATCTTTTTACTGGTGACTAACTTAAATGCCCCCAACCACCCAACAAACAAGGTGCTCATTAGAGAGTTCTCTAGATGTCTTGTCTAGAGAGATGACAGGTCTCACTCTGTCAGAGCTGACGTTAGCTTTCGTTACATTCTCACCCTGTCCGGACAGTTGCTGCTTTCAAGGTTGAGTTACACTGATACTCAGCTGAGTCAGCAAACCAACACCCATGTCCTTTATCAGAGAGATGGGCACACACAACAAATGAAACACACAGTCCAGGGGCTAAGAATTTCATGCCTGGGTGGTATGTCTGCACACAATACAGTTTATACTAAGCACTGCTGGTTTTGTATTCTACCACACTGAGTTAATCACAGTTGTTCAGTATCAGATTTTACAGCTGGGAGTTCATGCCTCTTTTCCTGCCCAGTAGCTACATCTAGGCCACCATGTCTTACTTCGGATGATCAAGATCTCAACATCATTGTAACCTTGACTCTAGCAAGGAGTGAAACCATCTGGTTATGCAAATCAAGCTTCTTGCCTCTATGACATGCCTCCTATGCAGGACAAATGCTCAACTACAGCTTCCTCCACTTTTCCATCCCAGATAAACAGCACCATATTTATATGGTTTCTGGTCTTAAAATTTGATACTACTTTGCTGAGAGGATTTGTGTTGACGATATACGCTAAAGTAGGAGAATCACAGGAACGTGGAAGTCAGCCTGGGCTACAGAATGAGCGTCTTTCTCCAAAAATAAAATAGGGTGGAGAAATGGCGCAGTGGTTAAGAGTGCTTCCTTACCTTCCCAGCACCCACAGTTGGAAGCTGCCTGAAATTCTAGTCCTGAGGGCTCCAATACCTTGTCTGGCCTCTGCAGGCACTTTCTTGTATGTGGCATACTCACACAGACACAGACATAGGAGACAGAGAGAGACAGAGACAGAGAGAGAAAGAGAGAGACAGAGAGAGGGCAGAGACAGAGACAGAGAGAGACAGAGAGAGAGAGAGACAGACAGACAGAGACAGAGAGGCAGGGAGGGAGGGAGAGAGGGAGGGAGGGAGAAACATTTGCTGCTCTTGTAGAAGACCAAGGTTCAATTCCCAGCACCTTCACAGAGACTCAACTTCTTCTACTCCAATTCCAGGGAATCTGATGTCCTCTATCCCCCATCCTTGGGTACCAGAAACACACAAACAGCACACATAGATACATATAGGCAAAACACTCATACATACAAAAGTTCTACACTCCTTAAAATAGACTAATTAAATTAAACAGAAACAGTGCTGTTCTAATAACCATAGGTTAGAGAATAGAAGGTGTCAAAAAAAAAAAAAAAGTCTAACATTCACACCTTCAAAATAAAAAAAAAATCTGATTGTAAAGCATTTTTATAAACTAAAACTTAAATCTATTTAAACCTGCTTATTTTTAGGGGAGCAATAATAACTCATTACTCAGGAAGAGCAAACAAACAAACAACAACAAAACTAAAACTAAAAAACTAGAATGGCTAGGAAGAAGACTCAGATGGTAAAAATGCCTGTCACCCAGCCCGACAACCTGAGTTTGAGCCCCAGAAGCTACTTAGTGAGAGCACCGACTCCTATAAGCTGCCCTTTGAACCTCCACATGAATGTCATGGCACACATGGCCCAGTATTCCACAAAAGAAGTAAACGCAATGTAATTAAAATAGGGGCATCACGGAGAGATGCAAACACTGCAGGAGACAGCTAGTAAACCTGGCTTTTATTAGACACACTGTAGAAACGGCCCACTAAGTGTTGTCCACCAGTGAGGGGAACTACATAATCCATTTGTGACAGAAGAACCCTCTTAAAGGTCCCACCTGGCGCCAAAATAGGAATCGCAAAAATTTCAAAATGAGTTTCAGTGGGGACATAGCGCAGTGAAGGCCCGGCCACACCAGAACTGCCATCTCACATTTCTAGGCTCTGGATCCATGAGAGCTACGGCATTGGAGAGAGTAGTATGTTAACCATTATTTTCAAATACTGTGCATTTAACCGCTACTCTTAGCACTGGGATGACCACGATGCGCTAGTCACAGCCAGCAGAGGTGACTAACAACACAGCTCACTTCCCTCGCATGATACACAAAACGCAGACCAAGATGCATCAGAAGAAGGTTTACTGTAGATCTTGCAGGCTCAATCCCCGTCATCTAACTCCCAGACTCAAGAGCCGCTGAGTGCTGTACTTCAGTCTCTTAAGCCGTGCCCATGCCCCTCTATGCTAGCCCACACTTAGCAAATAAATGTATTTTCACTTTTCACTTTCATCACCACTAGTCTACCAGCCACCTGAGGCATCCCCAGCCCCGCTCTGGCATGCCTCTTGAAGCCATCTTCCTTTCTGTGCAGGTATGATTTTTTTCCTTAGGGCCTTCATTCTGTCTCACCTAAATGGCTGGCTAACCACACCCCAAACTGTCAAGTCTGATAAACCCCAAGCCATTCACTCTGTCAAATTCAATTGCCAAAATCAAGTGCTGAGGCCAGCTGATTACTCAAAAGCCTGGAACGACTCTCCAGGCTATGCCACTGCCATGAGTATATTTAGAGAGGCACACCCAGAGTTGGTGTCCTCAGAACCTCACGGTGGAATTTATTCCCTATCATAAAGCAATAACAGGTGAGAATTTTAAGAAGTGATAAGGGCTCTGGCTGGTGAAGTCCACGTGACTGCAAGATTAACGGGTAGTCACTCAAGTGTGTGTCTACTGTAAGAGGCGGTTTGGACAGAACTCTCGCTGTATCTCACCTCCATAGCGTTGGGGCTCTATAGTTCACTCCACCAAGAGGAGCCCAGAGTTCATCTCCTGATGATCTGCTCTTCTCATAAGATCCTTTACCCACTCATTTGTTCCTCTTCCTACATTTTTTCTTGGGCATAACAGTTTTCTTCTTTCAACATTCGTTCACTGGCTGTTCTTTCCCCCAGGCTCAGCCCCACCCCATTCTTGATCCACAACCGTCACTATTCCCAAAGTACAGGAACTCAGAAAGTCAGAACTAACCCTCTTACCTTCAGTGGGTGCTCAGAAAATGCTTATTCCATTTATTTTAAAATAGAGATTGCACATTCCACTAAACATGTAAGACACGCTTTTCTACCATGCCAGAGATACTCAAGAGTACTCAGAGAGAGACAGGAATCAGAGTTACTCAAGGATACAGTACTCAGAGATACCCAGGCATAGAGCAGGCATAGAGAGCAGGCATAGAGCAAGCATAGAGCAGGCATAGAGCAAGCATAGAGAGCAGGCATAGAACAGGCATAGAGCAGGCATAGAGCAGGCATAGAGCAGCATAGAGCAGGTATAGAGCGGCATAGAGCAGGCATAGAGAGCAGGCATAGAGCACGCATAGAGTGGCATAGAGCAGGCATAGAGAGCAGGCATAGAAAGCAGGCATAGAGCAGGCACAGAGAGCAGGCACAGAGAGCAGGCATAGAGCAGGCATAGAGAGCAGGCATAGAAAGCAGGCATAGAGCAGGCATAGAGCAGGCACAGAGAGCAGGCATAGAGCAGGCATAGAGAGCAGGCAAAGAGAGCAGGCATAGAGAGCAAGCATAGAGAGCGGGCATAGAGAGCAGGCAGAGTGGGCATAGAGCAGGCACTCTTGGTACTAGAGTACTCAGAGTCCTCCCCAGAATTTTGTTCTTCATGTAAAGGTCTTAAACTCTCCTTCCTTCCTGAGAACAGGTTCCAGAAAACCAAAGATCACGTCTCACATGTTACATACAGCTAGCTCCATGACCTGAAATCTACTAAGTTAAATACATATTCATACATGTTTATGTGATCTTTCCCAAAACCAAATTCTTCTGAAGCAGGATTCTTCACATTTAAAAACACCAGACAGTTTGAGGAAGTCTGTCTGCCACTTGTTTGGTGCCTCCCTCAGTGAATCCTCCACCCTGAGCCCCGTTCACCCTCAAGCAACCAGAGGCATAGTATAATTATAAAGCAGGCAACGGGCTAAATCAGCCAGCTCCAATACGTAAGCAAATATAAAGTAGGATAAAAAGTCAGTCCTTTACAGAACAGTTTAGATGACCGAATAGATGTCCTGCATCCCTGGGTCCCTTAGCATCATACCAGCATCAGGGAGACTTCCACTGATGCTGCCTGAGTTGCTGGGCTGTTATTCATCTAGTACGTGGATGTGTTTCTCCTTGAAGATAAAAGGAAGGCGCTGAAAAATACAACCACTGTGTCACATTTCGAGGTTCACTCGTACTGATTTGCCCTCCCTGTTTTCCTAAAGACATCCCCTCGGAACACACATACGGAAGATCACCTTCGCTACCGGGCATCACCACCCTCAATTAGATCCACGGGGACTTCAAGACAATCTGACCATCATGAATGAAGCCTAGGACTGATGGGGAATTCTGACTTCATTTGTCATCTGTCACAGTAAAGACTGAGCAAATGTGGAGGAGGAATGGAGAGGGGACACAGCTCCAACTGTATTACAGAGAGCTAATCTCTGATATGAATTTTCCAGAAGAAGATGATGTCTACTGAAAATTTTGTCTGGTATTTCCTTACTAGAACATTCTATACAGATAATTCTAGGGTGGATTGAATAAAGGAATGAATATACATACATATATATGTATATATATTATTTTGCATGTACTGATATGGGTTGAATTGTGGCATCCATAAATCATATACTGAAGTTTAAATTCCTCTACTCAATACTGTGGAATGTGACCTTATTTGGGAGTAGGATCTTTATAGAGTTAATCAGGTTAGAATGAGGTAACCAGGGTAAATCAATTCACTGTGACTAATATCTTGATAAAAGAAGGAATTTGAACACAGAACAGATCCAGAGGGGAAGTGATGGTATGAATATGGGCCACTGGAATGGAGCATCTCTGTGTCCGGGAACCCCCGGGCCAGTGTGCACACCGCCAGCCGCGAGAGCAAGCAGGAAGGGTCTAAGCAGTTTAGGCTGAAACTTTCCTAAACAGTCGTGGAACGCCGGCCCATCTCTTCTCACTTAAGACTGAATCTTTTTCTTTTTAAGTTATTATTTAGTTAACATACCAAATGATGTTTTCATTGTGTTTCCATACATGTATGCCATTACACTCTGCTCATATTTATCAAGTTTGATGAGTTGTCAGAAAAGGTCTGGGAAACAAAGAAAACTAAAAAAAAAAAAAAAAAAAAAAAGGTGTTTTTTGTTTTGTTTTGTTTTTTAGTTTTAAAGTTTCCTAGGTGAAGCTGTAAAAAGAATTGCCTGAGATTATGTGGTTAACTTCATCTCAAACATCAATCAGTGAGAAAGAAAGAAAGAAAAAAAAAAAAAAAAAAAAAGGAAGGGGCCAGGGGAAAAGAGAGAAAACAGAGAACCCCAAATTCAGAAATACGAGGGAAACTTACCCTGCATGAAATTCAGCAAATTCAGGCTAAAAATTACTGTAGAAGTAGAATTTCAGAATGAATTAGTCTCCTGTCTTTGTTTGACTGACAACTTACAACTAGGGAATCCAAGGCAGTTCTCGGGCACCTGAGTGTATCTGTGCACAGGGGGCTTTGGGGACCAGCACCACGGCCCACTCGCCACACAAGCCCAGCATCCTGTGTTTAATCTCTAGAACCCAGGAGTGGGAGGAGAGAACTGCCTCCACAGTTGTCATCTCATACGCTGGTATTTGCACGTACATATGTATGCACACACGCAGGCACGCACATACATAAATAATAAAAATGTTTTCCTGAGGTGACATTGTAAATTTTAAAAAAGCCTTTTCTATTCATCCTGAGTAGGTTTAAAGAAAACAGCAAAAACCAAAACAAAAAACCACAATCGAACAACAGCAATACCTAATACTCCAACTGTTATAACTTGGCAAATATCAACCATTTAAATCCAAACAGACCCCATAGCCTTTGAGATCTGATCTACATACATTTTAGGAGGAAAATGTTTTTCTCCTCTTCTCTCTCAGTGTATTTTGGAGAAAAAGGAAGGTTAATACTGGACAACTGATTAGCAGCTGAGATGATTAGCCTGTCAGAACTCTGTGGGCTTAAGATTTTATTTTTATCATTTTAAATTCTGCGTAGGTATGTGTGTCTGGACATGGGGATATGCACTAAGTGCAGACACCTGAGGTGGCCAGAGGCAACGGACAGCCTAGAGCTGGTGTCACAAACAGCTAGGAGCAGCCTGCTGGAGGCGCAGAACTGAACGGCCCTGGAAGTGCTCTCAATTGCTGAGCCACCTTGCCTGTAGATTTCATAAAAACATTAAGTTCTTTATACTTAGCAACTGTAGCACTTCAAAAGTGGCCCAAAGAGTATATTAAATTAAATCTTCAATTATAAATAGATAAAATCTAGAAGGCGCTTAGCTTTTATACCACCTAAATGTCTGACAGGGATTTTCCTGGCTCTCGAAAGAAAGCAAGCTCATAAATACAACACATACAAAGGCATTTTTAAAAAAGGGTCGCCATCCCACTCCATTCTCTGATTTTCCCCACCTATCACTCTATCTTTTGACTTTTTTTTCCCCAAAGTTTATTAGTCTTTAGAGAGAGGCAAGGCATTACCACACTTGCCAGCAAATGGAAGACCCTGGGTTCTGAGTTCAATCTCCAGCACTGAAAAGAAAAGGAAAAATAAAAAGAAGGGGGAAGAGATAAGGGAAAAGAGGAGGGAGGGAGAGGAGGAGGAAGAGAGGGGAAAGGGTGGGGCTCGCAGAGGTCAGAGCTTCGGGATTTCCTGTGCACAGCTCTGCTTGTGCTTGAGGCACTGAACATTTCCAAGGCCACTTACGATAATCACCGCTTACCACGGGGGCCAGAGGCACTGAACATTTCCAAGGCCACTTACAGTAATCATTGCTTCCCTCCACTTCTGCTCCTAACTAGTAACAATTCCGAGAACAGTCGGACTAGACGCTGGTGTGCCTCGAACATGCTTAAGAAATGTATTTTCTTTTTCCAGAAGCCTGAGGGACTCTGCGCAGCTCTAGTAAAGATAAATATACCACTTCCATACCTTCCTCACGAAGCCATTACCTGTGAGAGCAAAGGTGGATGGCAGCCGAGGGAGCTGGAAACAGGACTGAATAGAAGTACATGGTTCTAAGAGTAATGGGACTTCTGAGAGCCTCACGTGGAAAACTAGTGAGGAGTCAGGAATAAGTCACTGGCAGGACCTGGGTCAACAAATACAGACGCTGTTCTATCAATGGTGTGTGCCAAGTTCTGACGGAATCCAGAAGTCAGCAGGGCATGTGGGGCCAGCCTCTCTGTCCTCATGTCTTACAAATTTACCAACTCTTTTTTTTGTTGTTTGGTTTTTTTGTTTTTTGAGATAGGGTTTCTCTGTGTAGCCTTGGCTGTCCTAGACTCACTTTGTAGACCAGGCTGGCCTCAAACTCACAGCAATCCGGCTGCCTCTGCCTCCCGAGTGCTGGGATTAAAGGCGTGCATCACCACTGCCCGGTTTTATCAACTCTTAATAATCGAAAATTGAGTAACTGATGAGAGAAACGGAGGTTTCAATGATATTGACCAAGTTAATGCTTCTTGTTAAGGTTAAAAAAAAAACCAAACAAACAAACAAAAAAAAAACCTTCTCCTGAGTGGGGGAAAAAAAAGATATTTCTCATAAAATGCAATCCGTAGCACAAAATTCAAGGTTGATTTATCTGATGGGTCAAGCACATTCCTTCTGAAAACAATGCACATTACTCAGGAAAATCAGCAATTCAAACAGAGAAATGCACTGCTGCAGTAACAGGAGACAGCAACAAAGAATAAACTTGGCCAATCAGGATTAAGAAAAACAAAAACAAAAACAAAACAGCTGATCAGTGGTGACGCATGCCTTTAATCCCAGCACTTGGGAGGCAGATGCAGCTGGGTATGTGTGGGTTCAAGGCCAGCCTCCTCTACAAAGTGAGTCCAGCCAGGCTCGAAAAACAAAACAAAACAAAACAAAAAGCCAACTATGAAATCATGCCATAGGCCCAACACCAATGTGATGAGGTCCTAAAATGAAAACATTCTTTCAGAAGTCCGGAACTCCATGGTGGAGGCATCATATTTAGGATGTTGACGTAGGGCGGAGGTTGGTGGCCTGTGTATTTGGAAGACGAGAGATGGGTGGACCTGAGTTCCAGGCCAGCTTGTCGTATGTGAGGGGAACCATTTTTCCGAAGAACCAGAGGGCTAGAAATGTAGTTGAGCGACAGAACATTCTCCTAAAATCTCAAGCCCCTGGGTTCTATCCCTGTACTACCACCCCCAAAGGGATTTGAGGGGAGGTGGGGAAGGGTGGGGGGGGTGTCCTAATCCTTAGTGTTCAGAAAGAGGAACAAAGCCAAAAGCTCAATTACAAGTGTCTGATCAAGCTCAAACCTACCATTCAGCCTGGGGCATCAATCCTCTCCAGTTGGGGGAGGGGGACGCAGGTAAATGAAAATATATAAGTGCTTTATGCTCACGTTTTCCTTGTGAAAACTGCCCACTGTGCTCTGTTAACTTTCATCAGTGGCGAGGCGTCCACATTCCCTAGGTCATAGAAAGCCAATACCACAAAAGTGGATGATTTAACACGTCAAGGAACACTGGATGATCGGAAGGTCAAGGCCCTTTTGGAAAAGCATGTTAGGAGGCATTACAAACATAAGGAAGTGGCTATATAGCTGAGTTCCAGGAATGGCCACTCTCTCATACGGACAGAGAAAAACCCTAGGGCCAAACAAGTACATCCCCAAGCTAGGAGGACACATAGAAGAATTACACCTTTAAACTAGGAGGGCACACAGCAGAAAACACACACACCAACACATATACACCACACACAACACATGCCACAAAGGCCAAAACCATGATTTTTTTGTTGTTGTTGTTTATTTTTGTGTTTTTTCAAACCAGGGTTTCTCTATGTAGCTCTGATGTCCTGGACTCACTTTCTAGAACAGGCTGACCGGGAACTCACAGCGATCCACCTGCATCTGCCTCCCAAGTGCTGGGGTTAGAGGGGTGTGCCAGCACCACCACCTGGCTGAAAACCACAGTATTAAAGAAAGTGTTTTGTTGAGGTAGAAATCAATGGAATCAACGCACAGTGAACAAATGGGCAGACAGCATCCTCAAGCACAGGGTTGTCTGCACACACCAGAAGCCAGGAAAGCGCTCATGTGCAAAAGGTAGGAACGTGTCCATCCAGTGTGAAGATTCACATTGCTGAAGTAAAGACACCCCAGTGAGCTGTCTCATTTCACTTCTAGTGTCCAGTTTTGTTATTTTCACTTATGAGTGAACTTTCATGCTCTAACATACCACTGCCCAAGAGAAACACACTGTCAACCATAGTTGACATTTCCAATAGTCCACTTTAACAAAGACACTAGTGAAGTAAACCAGACATGGTGGCGCACACCTTTAATCCCATCACTTGGGGGGCAGAGGCAGGTGGATCGCTGTGAGTTGGAGGCCAGCATGGTCTACAAAGTGAATCCAGGACAGTCAAGGCTGCACAGAGAAACTCTGTATTGGAAGAAAAGAAAGAAAGAAAGAAAGAAACTAGTTAAGTTAAAACTGAATAACTTTTTTCAGTGTACCCCAAGTATCATTTCAGCAAAAATCAGAGAGTAGATTTCATAACTACCAGATTATGAAACTACATTTCATACTAAAATCAGTCCACTTTTAGTGTAGCTCAATTCCTCTGTTCCACGCTTATAATGGAAATACCTGATTTGTCTTTACACTCTATGAGCTTTGCACTTACAACCAATGCACAGACCCAAGCTGCTCTACAGTCAAACATTTAAATCTTAGAATTGAGAATCTTTTGAAATGCAGACCCACACAACAAATACAACCAAAAAGAAAATAACTGAGGTTCTTAGAAGTGGCCCTAGGCACATTTCTTTTTTTTTTTTTTTTTTTTTTGGTTTTTCGAGACAAGGTTTCTCTGTGTAGCCTTGGCCATCCTGGACTCACTTTGTAGACCAGGCTGGCCTCGAACTCACAGCGATCCGCCTGCCTCTGCCTCCCAAGTGCTGGGATTAAAGGCGTGCGCCACCACGCCCAGCTCCCTAGGCACATTTCATGTGCTTCACAAGGACAATTCTTCACGCTGTCTGCTCATGGAACATGAAAGTGTGCACTGTGACTGAAACGGCCCCATGATAAGGGCAGCAAACCCATCATTCTCCAAGTACGTATGGGAACCAGGCTTATAGAATATGGAGGTAAAAGGAACACGGGGGAGGGGGGATAGCTCGGTGCTGCCAGCAGAGGACTCAGGGTTAGGTGCAGAGGGCACAGGTCCTGTTCTCAGCACAAAGCTGAGGCGGCTAACAGCCTGCTCTAGCTGCTGGGGATCTGATGCCTCCAGTCCCAGGCACTACACTCAGTGCACAAACCCACAGATAAAACACACATATACACAATTAAAAAAAAACAATTTAAATGTAAAACAACATATTTAGGGGCTGGGGACACAGATCTATAACGGAGTACCTGCTTAGTATAAACAAAGCTCTGGGTTCGGTCTTTGGCCCCACCCCAAAATGAAAACAAAAGTTCTAGAACTCTGAACTTAAAAGTATTTGGGAATGGGAAAAGGAAGCCTATCTTTTGTATTTCTGTCTTGGTCAGTCCTCACTTTCCCAAGGAGGCAGTCCCTGCATGTGCTCTGTACGCGTCTCTATGCTCACGTGCACCTGCCTGTGAGGTGGGAGGGGAGGCAGAGGGCCACCTTGTTCACTCTCTGACTTTAATTTTCTAAGTAGCACAGGGAGTATTGATATTATTGTGGCATTTTTGACCAAAATGTGTTTTAGTCGATTTTCCTTTCCTCCTGTCCCCCATGCCCTAACCTTTATCTCTGATGCAACCTCACCCCGCAATCTCTTCTTTTTCATATCCTACTTGTCCTTTTGCCCACCTCTTACCCTTTTTCATCACCTACTTTTACCCTCTGTTGGTCTCCTTTTTAGTTTTGTAAGCTTTACCCACATTTATGCATGTGTGTACACACACGCACACTCACGCACGCACGCGCGCACACCACACACACGATACACACGTGCATACACATGCACACACACACACCATACACAGACACACACACACACTCATGCACACATGCACACACATGCATGCACACACACACACACCACACAAACACACACAACACAAACACACACCACACATACACACACATACACTATAGGGTGAGATCCACACAGGAGAGAGACCACATGGATCTTGTCTTTCTGAGTTTGCTTCACTCTCATTTAACTTTGTACTTTCCAGCTGGATAAACTGTCCTATAACATCTTCAGTTTTCTTTCCAGACTAAAATGCCAGTGTCCATGCCTAACATTTTCATTGTTCACACTTCACTTTTTCAAGCTCCATTTTCTTATAAGGCTCAGAGATAGCGAGGGTCCAGGCCCAGAGCTTAAGTGACCAACTGAACCAACTCTTGGTTATGCTTCTGGGTCTGTCCAGAAAACAACAGTCAACTATTCAAACAGGAAGCCATTGTGTATTTTCTGTTTTGCCAGAACAGTCCCAAGAAAGCTCCCCAGTGGCAATGTTCATCGCCACATGTGCCCGACACCCCTCCAGTCCCTGGAAGACTCATGGTCAGCTCTCCTGCCTGGGTGACTGATCAGTCTAGGCAGATGACATAGGGTTTATAGTGGGTGGGTCTTAGTAAGCAGTACTTTGAAAAGCTTTCTTGGTAGATATGGAAATATATCATAAAGATTAGCAACTACTGGGCCAGGTAAAAATTCCAAATCTCAGTTGCTTCTGAATCACCTGGGGGTGGGGCCCGAAACACAGAGCACTAACTAGCCAACCCCACCCCCACCCCCTACGACCCCCTACCCCCACCGCAAATTTCTGATTAGGTAAATATGAGTTTGAGACCAAGAATTTGCATTTCCAACAAATTCCCCAGATACGCTGATGATCTAAACATCACCCTTGGAGATGGATGCACTTGATTAAGAATAGAAAATGGCCGTCAAAACATTACTGCAACTAACTAGGTAGGCTCGTCTCTGTATCAGCCTACAGACCCCCAGAAGGTAACTAACTGTTCCAATATGCAGAAAAACAGGTGACTCTGAAAGGCTGGTTTCCCAAGACACAAGCAAGCCTTAAGCCTTAAGGCCTCTTTCAAGGCCTAGAGCATTCTAAAAGACTTCAAACATGCATAACAAATAGGACCTTAAATTTGCCCTTGAAGACCTCTCAAGATACAGGTGTGTGTGTGTGTGTGTGTGTGTGTGTGTGTGTGTGTGTGTTTTCTAGGAAGAAAAAACATTATTTTTCCAACCATCACAAACGCGTTTAGAACCTGCTCTCATTCTTAGTAGCAGCACATGGAACAGCTTTGTAGATTTCTGCAACATTTTAAGTGACTGTAATTGTAAAGCCAAAATACGCTCAGACTATTTTTCACTTCAAATACTCTAGTGCCTTCTATTTTTTAATGTATTTAAAAGTATCACCATGGTGATTCTCCAATAGAAATAGTTCTGGCGATCCGTACTTCCACAGGATTTCTCTAAGAAGAAAAGCTGGCATGTACCATATGTATTTAACTTATGTATGTTGTCATTATATAATATGTAACCTTGTCATTTGAATTCTCCCTGCTTAATTTATCATATAATTTTCCTGGCCACTGCATTTTGTTAGCTTGTTTTCAATGACTAGAACACTCTTGCCTACTCTTCCAGTATCTAGGTCACTCTGAATTCTTTAGTACGATAAATATACAAGAACAAATTCTCCTTTTTCCCCCAGTAGTTTGTTAACAGCGTTTTCATTAAAAGGGAGAATCAGAAGAGTGGTCAAGCCAACAGTGATTATTTTGAAACATGGGTTTCTGAAAGACGGAGGCCTGAAAGAGGCGGAGCATTCAGGAAACACGCATGCGCGTTAACTGGGGCCCCCCCCCACAGCAAACACGCATGCGCTTTACCTGGGGCCTGCAGCAAACACGCATGCGCGTTAACTGCTCCCCCCCCCCCCCCCACACACACACAGGTGAAGCTGCATCTGTCTTCAGGGCTTACCTGACCACCTTGGAGAATTTCTTCCCCAGTTAGAAGCAATTGGTTCAGAAGAAACCACAGCTAGACAACTCACAAGTGGAAGAGCTGAATACTAATACTATTACAATATTCTTTAAACAGGGTTGAAGGGGCTGTAAAGTTGGCTCCATGGCTACGAGTACTTGTTGCTCTTACAGAGGACACAGGCTCAATTCCCAGTACCCACCTGGCGGCTCACAACCATCTATAAGTCCAGTCCCAGGGGATCCAAAGCTCCCTACTGACCTTCTGGGGGCATCAGGCGTGTTCATGGTGCATACACACACAGGCATGCGAACACTCATACATCCAAAATACTTTAATTTTTAAATGAGGTTATAGGCAATTAAACAGTTGTCTGATCCAAACCAGAAGCTGAGCCCTGTTCTATGTGTTTCTAGCACTGATGCAATGTTTTAAATTAATGACAGGCAGGCTCCTCTCTGATCAGTAAGACAGAAATGCCAGACAATACTCCAGCTTTCAGTTCAGGTGATTCCCTGTCCCTAAACAATGGCTACTTCATTAGCAAACACAAGGTCTGAGTTGATAACTGTTCTCTTTATTGTGGTTTTCCAATCACTTGAACTGAGAGCAGTCCAATAACAGAGATAAAATAGTCTTTTGTATCCCCGAGTTCTACATTTGCAGATTCAATTGAACAGGATTTTAATTGAACACAAATTAAAAATATTTAGAAACAGTGTCTATATTGAAAACATGCAGATGTGTTGTTTATGTGTGTATTCTTGTTTTATTTCCTAAATAATTCAGAACAACTGTCACATAGCATTTGCACTGCATTAGATATTTTAAGAAACCCAGGGATGATATATTATATAAGACAGGACCCACAGGGTACATTCAAATACTACATGCATTTTTCCTTTTAACCAGAGACCCGAGCACCCGCTGAACATGGTGTTTGAGAACTGTCAGTAATCTCGTTCCACCCTTTCGCCACTGGCTCATCCAGTGTTGAGATGATAAAGCCCCCACACCCAAGACGACAGCTCACCACTTCGCTCCACCTGTCTGCCGTGGCAGAAAAGTGCGGTTAGTTTTCTAAATGTACTTAAGCAGGAACTCACAGTAACAGATTCCTGTGACGAGGATGGGCCTTACTGAATTCTGTACCCAGAACTAAAAAAGAAAAGAAAATCCAGCATAGAGACATTGCCCCAAGACCCAGAAACGAAACCAATAATCATTATCCAAGGGAAACTGTGCCCCACACCTTTAAAAGATAAAATCGTACTCCTTGCAATTTTAAAAACAGAAAGCTAAGCCATACGCCTTAAGTCTCAGGCCCGAGTGTGGCTTTGAGGTCCTCTTCTTGCTCCATCTTTCCTGGAACAGGTCTAACCACTCTGATTTCCATATTCTCCACCCCACTTTTAATCTTTGGCAGCAAAGCTTTTCAGACTGATAATCCTGGGCTGGCCCAGCAGGCTTCACAAGGCGTGTTTTCGTAGAGGTTTACTCCGGATTGTCAACTTTCAGTTGCCACTTGCAATAGAAAGGAGGAATTTGAAATTCAATTCCAGGACTTCCTTCAGTTGGCAGGAGCCACCCTATTCTTTGTCTCCCGACAGCAAACACCAGTGTGCAGAGCCACAGCTGTGCTTAATCTAGGCATCCTAGAACCAAGCTGGGCTTGCCCTAATTCCCTACTTGACTCTGAGGATGGGGATAAGTGTTAGGAGTTGAAGTCATTTGTTGAAGACTTCTCCTTGAGGAACAGGGCCAGTGCAGAAGAAATCTGTTATCAACAAGATGGGCCTTATTCAGCATAGCGCACTTCCTATGAAAGAGGAAATTTGGGCACAGGGGCGTACACAGTGTGCACATTTGGAGACGAAGGGAAATAGAGCACAGACAAACTTCCAGAAGCTGGAGAGGAGGCAAGCATACAGATTCTCCCTCACAGTGCTCAGAAAGAATGACAGTCCTGTCCCCTACACAGAGACAACGGGATATAACCGCCCTCCCCCTCAGGTTTAAGGCCCTCTGATGAGCTTGTTACATCCGCGCTAGCAATGCAACACATCAGTTCTCCATGCTGCAGGAAAGACCTTCGTTGCTGTTCAATTGTTCCCAGTCAGGTGGAGTAGTGTCACCTCCTCCCGCTGTTTCCAAATGTTCGCCCCACCAAACTGCTGAGTGACAGGCAGGGCCGAGATAACCCCAACACCAGATTTCTCAGGTGATGAGGGGCACTTAGCCTGGGCTGGCAGGGTGTGGTCACACGAAGGGAAGACCTTCCTTTGCACTATCACCCGGAATCTGGCTCCCTCCCTGCTCTCCACTCCACACCTACTCAAATCCTATCCTTTCCTGGCAGCAGCAGCCACCACCCTAGCCTTGGCCCTAGGCCTGGCCCCTTTCTCTGGTTACAGTTTCTCAAAACCCCCAATCAGTCTACAGCCAGAATATAATCATGTCAAAACCTCATTCTTCAGTTTCAACTCACCCCACCCTGGGCTTTCAACACTGCTCGGAGCCACCCATCTTTCCTCCGCGCAACTTCCTTTCTTTTAGCTGCCCATACAAGCCTCACTCTTAGGTTAAAGCTCCTCACTGCACTTCCACGTGACATCCGGGACCTCCTCATTAGTGGAGAGTCCTCCATTCATCATATCCTCTCAACCAAGTTGAGCCCCAGGTTCGTCTCTCTCATACAGGAAGCATTCTCTAAACTCTTATGTTGGTGGCTGTCCACACACCGGAGTTCATTCTGAATAGCAAAACGGCAGGCATAGGAACTCAGCTAGACAGTAAACATCTTTAGGCATTCACCCCGTACAGATTTGTGCTGGACAACAGGAGCTATGGCTTACTTTGATCTTACAATGGGCCAGGTTTCACCTTAATCTTCAAAGGAGATACAGGTCTCACCTCAGTTAAAGATGGGAAAATTAAAGATCAGAGCAATTATGGAAACTGATGACATCATATGGACACCAGAGGATGGAAGTGACATAGACAGAAGATGGGGTGGGGGGGGGGGCAGAGGAGGGGTGGCACCAAGCTGAATAAGCACATGCCAAGGTGTATGGGTTAAAGGCTGGAGAAAAGATGATGTCAAGAGTTGGAGAGGTGGCTCAGTAGCAAAGCTCTCACCTAGCTTGCAGGAGGTAAGCCTAGGCGTAATACCATATACATAAAATAACTATATAATATAATATAATAATACTGGTGTTTTATATAGAAATTACACAGTCCCTCTTTCCTCTCTCTCTTAGACTTACACACACTGAAGCTGAGCCTCTCAGCAGCTCAATGATTTTTGTGACTTAGTTTAAAAGTAGATGAGCGAGCATGCCTACCATGGCTGTAGATGACTCAATGCCAATGTTATCATGAGAATTTAAAATGACGCCAAAACTACAGAAATAAGTTCATCTAATGTGAAACCAAATTTAACAAGCTGAACTACTACCATAAAATTTAAGGAGGATAAATACAATGTCTTGATTTTGAGCTCAAGAATCAGATGGCATGAAAAGGGGAAAGAAACATCTGGGTTTAAGAATTAATAATAAACCCAGTATGGATGATCATAATAAACCGAGTGTGATGATAATAATAAACCCAGTGGCCACCAAAACAGCTAATTTAATCTCAGTGCATGCCAACAGCACAGCAAGTCTAGAAAGTGAAGATTATTTTTATTGCTGAGTCCCACTCAGGATGCTGGGCCACAACCTGAGACTTAAGCTGTCACCTAGGTTCCAATGGAACTTGTTAACCTAATTAAGAACACTCAGATTTCACAATTTCATAAATTACACGCTGTGGTAGTCTGAATCAGAATGCCCCTCATAGGCTCACATATTTGAATGTTTGGGGAGTGACATTAGGCGGCCTTGTTGGAGGAGGGTTGTCACTGAGACTGGGCTTTGAGGTTTCAGAAGCTCAGGCCAGACCCATTGTCACTCTTTCTTCCTGCTGCCTGCAGATCCAGATGTAGGACTCTCAGCTCCCTCCCTCCTCACCATGCCTGCCTGCATGCCACCATGATAACCACGGACTAAACCTCTGCATCTGTAAATCAGCTCCAATGAAATGTTTCCCTTTATAAGAGTTGCCACGGTCGGGGTGTCCCTTCCCAGCAATAGAACGTTAACTAAGACACACACTGACTGAATTCATAAACTCATGGTAATATAAAGCTAAGTTTATAATATGTAATTGGAAGATGACACAACTGTCCCCCTTTTCAGTGGAGGTGTGAGATCAGATGATGGTATTTCTTGTCTGTGTGAGCACCCTCAAAATTATAACCCTAAATGACACTTAAACAGGCCCTTGTTAATCCCACGTCCAATCAGATCAATTAAAGCACTAGATTACTAGCCTTGAAGGAAGAACTTGACTGATTACCCAATGTCTCCAGCTGATAACACCCTTGAGGAGTCTCCATTCCTAGCGTGGGAGAAGCATTTAACTTCATGTGAAACAGCCTGTTACCACAGGTTTACACTAACATAACACTATTGGGCAAGTAGCAACCAACACCAGGAAGTCACTAAAGATTGAGCACATTCTAGAATATCTTTAACATTCAAGTGTCAAATGGGACTGTGGAACCTGCCTATGGAGATGCTAATTGCCTCTAAAATCCATTCTCCTTTGCCCCTTGGGGTTCAGCCAGTCTCATGGATTATAGACAATATGATCACCAGCCTCCCCTTAAATTTTACACGAAGGCAAGGAGTTGTGCCCCCTTGGGAACATCTTTCAAAAAGGAAGATATTATACTTCACTTTCTTTAAAACTTAAATATTGACCACGCAGCACAGCTAACTTTACTGGTTTGTAAAACCGAGACCATCAGCACTCTGCTGAACAATTATTTTAAAGTGACACAAGATCCCATACAAATATTTAACATATGAGGGTGGGGCACGGTTCAATGTCTTTGAAACCTGTTCCATGTTTTATGTTTTTAGTTCATCTCAACTTAAACTGGCACCACTTCAAACACTCAGGACTCACAGGGGCCTGGGCGCGGGCAGCCCTAGAGGAAAGGGAAGAATAGCTTCGGGTCCAATACTCAGACTCTTTGGATCCATGAAACTTTCACTTCAGAGGAAAACAGAGCCACTGCATCTTGATGCTTTGTTTTAACACATGTCCCATCACTAATGAATATGTCCGGTGGTTTCCAGAAGGATCCTGCAGCTTCCTGGTTATAAAAGGATTTTTTTTCAAAGAATGGATAGCTTCATGAATTGGCACCTAACTCATGTCAAAGACCCTCCAAAATCAAGGCCAAATATAAATGTGCCCCCCGTCCCAATGCACATATTGAGCATTGGAAAGCACATTTCAAAATAAACATACATAAGGAGAGTGTAGGTGGCTCCTTGGATTTTTTTCTTGCTCTCTATCTCTATACACTCCAGCAGAGCAGCCCACTAGGCAGCCCAGGAAAGAGCTGGAGAGATCAGCTCAGTGGCCTCCTAAGAAGATGAAAATGTGAAATAAAACACCCTCAGGCAGCATTTCCCAAAACAGGGACCGCACTCTCAGCAATGAGGGGAAGCGACATAAGCCATGAGTCAGACACAAGGCCCTTCCTCCTCTCCGTGGACATAGGAAGTAAAGCAGCAGCCAAGCCAGGCAGCAGCGAAGCCTGGCCCAGCATTCTCAAAGACACAACTGGACTTTTAGCTAACGCCCTCCCAGAGTCATATAATTGAAACTATCCACCTTTATACAGCAAAGATCTCTGTGCTTAAACCCAACTCCTAACCTCCACAGGATGATTCAGAAGCAATCTTTGTTTCATCACCAAAGAGAAACCACACAACGCATTTGTCAAGCAAGCAAACATGCAGGCCCGCAATGGCCCTCATGGAAAATAATCAGGTAATTTATTCACAGCAAAGAGATAAGAGACAATGACCCAGGTGACTCATTTGCTCTGCAGACCATCAGATTTTCCCAAGTTTAGGGGTCATTTCACTTTGGTCTCCAGCTGGGAAATATCAGGTTTAAGGAAGCACTAGTTTGGGGTCATGGCTGAAGGTGTGATGCGCTTACCACACATAGAATCAGCCGCTGGCTCCACGGACAGCAGAAGCAGCCTCTGGCCTCCTCTTCAAGCTGACCTGAGATCTATGTGGCTCTCAGCAAGCAAAGCACCCAGGATTTTTCCAGATCTTTCCCTGCCACAGGGGAAGGAGGGACGCTGACAATGGTGAGTTTGACTCTTATGTACAAGATTGGACTATATAAAACTATTGTGCCAAATCATTATACAATCATTATACATTATATATTTTTTTCCCTTTGGGGGAAAGGGTATTGCTGGAAATTAAGACTCAGGGCTTCCATATGCGAGACACGTGCTCTACCACAGCCGACTGGACAGGCTTATTTCAGCTTAAAGCAACAGGAAAGGTTTTATTTTATACTGTTTGAAGATTCAAAACTTAGAAATGCTGATGCTCCGTGTAAGCAGGTATATACACTCACACAGTGCAAACTATCCTGTAAGTGAAAACCCAGTTCCTGCTGTGACATTTTTCAAATATGAGACTCACGCCATATAAGTCACTTCTCACCCTTCCTTACTTCTTCTGTAAAATGCTATCCTGAGATGGTCTTTCCCTGACAGGGCCAGAACATAAAATGATAAGGAGTATGTACAGGACTTGGCACGGTGCCTTGTCCTGGTGGTGAGTAGCATGTATAACATGGGAAGGTTCCTCACTGTTGTCCTGTGCAGGTGAGCAATTAGTACGGTGTCTCTCCAGGACCGGGGAGGTGGCCTAGAGGGAACAGTGCTTGCTGCACAGCCCTGAGGACCTGCGTGTAGATCCCTAGCACTATGTAAAAGCCAGTGCACAGCACAATGTAAAAGCCAGTGCACAGCACTATATAAAAGCCAGTGCACAGCACAATGTAAAAGCCAGTGCACAGCACTATGTAAAAGCCAGTGCACAGCACAATGTAAAAGCCAGTGCACAGCACTATATAAAAGCCAGTGCACAGCAGTGCTCATGTATGGCCCTAGCACTGCAGCATGTGGAAAACACAGGAGGATCCTGGGAGCTCACTGGTCATGCAACCTCACCGAACTGACAAGCACTGGGTTCAGTGAGAAACCCTGACTCAAAAATGAATAAATAGCTAAGTGTGGATTCTTAATGTCTTTGACCTTTGGCCTTCTGTGGGGCTAGACTGTTGGCTCTGAGTCAACGAGTGCTTTCTGTTGGCCCAGAGGACCCACGTTCAATTCCGAGCACCTACATCAGGTTGCTTATAACCACCTGTAACTTCAGGCCAAGGGACTCAACTCTAACACTCTAACCCTCTCCCTCTCTCTCCCCTCCCCCTTGACCCCACACACATGCACACAGGCACACAAATAACTCCTTAAAAAAAAGAAATGCTTGTTCTTACTTCTGTGCATTAGGTCGGAACACTCACTGCAATACTGCCATGCTCTTCCCTCCTCCTGAGACACTGAGAATCATCCACAAGGTGAAGGGATGAGGTCTCTCAACTCTGTATGGTCAGTGTGGAAAGGTGGCAACAACAACAACAACAACAAAAAAAAAAAAAATTAAAAAAAAGAAAGAAACAAACAAAAAACCAAAAAGACCAAAACCGACTATTCTAGAATGCATTACAGGTTAAACTCTGTCATGTCCGGAATATTTATGTTGAAGTGCTAAAGCCTCTACATCAGAATGTTACCTTACTTAGATTAAGAAGTAGAGTTTTTACAAAAATAAAAATTAAAAAAGCACCTGCATGATAATCTAGTTTGAAAGGAGGTCAACAGAGCGAGCCCTAATCCAACACAGCTGGCCCTAATCCAACATATAGCCTTATAAAACCTAGGAATGTGGACACATGCATGCACACAGAGAGAATGTCAAACAAAGATGAAGTCTAGAATTGGGATGACACACCCACAAGCCAACGTTCCTGGTAAACACCCTGAGTGCAGGAGAGGCCCACAGCACGCTCTCCCACACTGCCCTCTGTCCACACCAGCCCTACCACAGTTCCAGCCTCCAGACCCAACAGACAATAAATTCCTGTTGTTTAGGCCACCCAGCTTGTAGCACCTTGTTATGGCACCTGGCCAATTAACACAAGGTGAGCTCAGGCAGCAAGGAGATCCTCTGTTTCAAAAAAGCTGACAAGACCTGGAAAGTATGCATGCAGCCTGGGAACAACCTACCTACGTTTGTCTCCTGGCCCCACCCAGTGGAGTCATCTCTCCTGCCTTTTAAAGCTATGTCTCTGCAAAAAGAGGTTAGCTTGACATTGGCTAAGGCTTGTATGTCTACAGAGAGATTATGATTTTAAATAGTCTGTGTGTGTGTATGTGTGCATGTGTGTGTATATATGTGTGTGTGTGCATGTGTATGTGCGTGCGTGTGTGTGCGTGCGTGTGTGTGTGTGTGTGTGTGTGTGTGTGTGTGTGTGTGTGTGTGTACAATGACTCAGGCTCTATAAGAACTTATTATTAATGCCCAAAAACTCCTTGACAAAAAAAAAAAATGGCCTTGGCAGCAATGTCAGTTTTCGACCTTCATAAAAACTATTATCTCAACAGGCAACTAATTCAGATCCTGACTGAGCAGGATGTGTCTGGTTCCTCAGGATTCAGGGGGTGTGGGCCTTTCCTTGGCTCCAGGCTGCAGCTGTGGGTAGCTGTTACTTCAAGGTATACCATCCATTTAGTCTTTTCTGAACTCAGCCACTTTAAACCAGCTACTCTGATTTTCTCCAAGCCATGTCTGCGGATTCCTTATTATACTGGAACACACAACTGGGAATAAATCTTTCATAAAAGCAAACACACACCCACAAAGTAAACGCTGACTCCCTCAGTCCCATTGGAATGGCACTTCTCAAGGTCTGTTATAAAGATCTTTCAATCCCATTTCCCATCCCTCAAACTTCCACCCATTTATTTCCCTCTGGCACTGAAAATTGGCATTTGCAAGGAAATTCCAGAAGCCACTTTGTTTGACTTGCAAAGGAAACCCCAACCTTTCTGGCCTCGTTTCTCATGATGACAGCTGATTTTTTTCCACACAGAGCTACATGCTAGTTGCTGCAAATACTTAAAGAGATAAAGGACCACGTGCGGGCTGAAAGATAAAAAAATGTAAAGGCATGCAGTCAGAAAAGATATGAATAATGAGATTTGGGTTCTCCTTCTTTCCTACGCGTGAAAAT